>NW_009953649.1:6757230-6767075 GCF_000747805.2 Chaetura pelagica
GCTTGCCTGCCCGCCGCCGCTGCTGCCAAAAGTCCCAGCGCCGCTTAAACCGCCGCGTTTCCAGCGTCTGCACACCTACGGTCCCGGAGCCGCGCACCGACTGCCGCCGCTTTGTGGTGGGGGGGGTCGACCTGCGCTTGGAGTGCCCGCAGCCTCTTTGCTACCCAGCTCATCGAACCTGCACTGCCGTGGTGAGACAATTCCGGCTACCCCAGCTTATAGGGGAAAATATAATCCAGCCATTCAGGCAAATCCCTCCCCTCTGCTTCCCTCACGTGAATAAGATGTGTAACTAAGGTGTACCCATATATGTTTAATGTGTTGTAATCACTCCTTTTGAACCTCCTGCCCCAAATTGCTTTGTTTTCCCCACAATAAACCTTGCTGTTGTTAGAAATTTAGTAAGCACTGAGCGAGTTATTCACTCAAAAAAGTCAGGACATAAGTTCCTGTATCCTCTGTGTGAGGCGATACCCACGTGTGGATCTCTCAGCAAATCCTGATAAGTTAATACACTCCAATAAGGAGATATAATAGGTCACGGATCGTGACACCATCTTCATGTTATCTTGTTGTATGTATCACTCAGGGGGATCCTATGATAGAAGGACCCCCAAAGTTGGTGAAATTATGATTGCATGCAACTTGCAGTTGTCTGCACCTTCACCAGCTTATCCTGACCTGTTGCAAGTAATAACTCATTTGCTAGAGAAAAAAAAGTCTCTGCCATGTCATAGACGAGAGTCACAGCAGAGATCTATTAGTCAATCCCAAGAGCTCCAGAGGAAAAACAGAAAGAAGAAAAAATTCAGAAGTTAGCAGTACAGCTGTCAGGCAAGTATGAGGATAGTCAAACAAGCGCTTCAGTAATTCCCCCTGGGCTGGAAAGAATGACGTCTTGTCATGTGAAGCTGTTAAGAGAAAAATAATTAAAAACTAAGAAAAAAATAAAAGGAGACTTGTAGGAATACCTCATCTAAACTGAATGCTTTAAATTGCTAAATACCCCTTTTTCTTTACTTTAGAAAATCTTCTGTTTATTTTATTTTATTTTATTTTATTTTATTTTATTTTATTTTATTTATTTTATTTTATTTTATTTTATTTTATTTTATTTTATTTGTTATCGTGTTTTTTCTTCTTTTCCGTAGCCTAAGTTTTCAAGCTATAACACTGTCAAAGAAGTATCTTCACTACTAATTAAGCTTTATACAATATGAAGATATCACTACTACATACTGCAGGAACATGCAAAGGATAGTAGAAACAACAGTAATGCTCAACCCCTGGCCATTAAGCATCTAGGTAAACAGCCTCTGGTGCAGCCGACATTGGCTTAACAGGCAGTTTAACTTGCTCAGCATTCTACTGAGTCCTAAATCCATGTTGTGTGCCACTATAAGTGGTCTGAATATTGCTCTTATGCCCATGGCATCCTGATGTATTTTGTATAAGTAATATCTTATTTTTGTGCTAGGTGTCTTTTAAGGATCCTAAATTGTTTTTCAAAATGTATGAAGTTCATTAAAGTCCGGCAAAATCAGTAAAAATATTTTAATTTAATTACAATGCAATCTTTGAAGGCATCCTTGCTTCCATTGTTGATATTCATCCTGGGGAGGATGTGCTGTAGTGTATTTGAAGTACAGAGGAGATTTGGCATTCCAGAATAACACTGCTCAATCTGTTGGGAAAGACTGTGCACAACAAAATCACATGTATCAAAAAGGACAGCAAAGACTGCTCTTGTTTTCAGAAGATTATCTTCAAAACTAAAAATTGACCTGAATGACAAGTCAATCTGACTAATCCATTTTGTCTGAAACAATCAAGTGATCTTGGCAAGAATCTTAATTTTGTCCATAATCCAAAGACTGAGCCTTTTAGCTCATGGCTCTGTCCTGGTTCAAAGGTATTATGGCTTCTTAGTCACCTGCCAACATCACTTCTTCAGAGTTCTCCTCTGTGACTTCTGTTGCACCTATTTGCCTATCAATACCTATTGAGGCTGGATGGAGTTCATGACTCAAGCTACTTTCGGCAATTTAGTGCCAATTCCTCTGATGGCTGTGAAATGAGGCCCTGGGAGATGCAGAAGGCACCTCTTTGTATGTTTTCCTCAGTACCAAGCCAAGACTGGTGTGTGCTCCAGAAAGATAAGTAGTGAAAGAAGAGGATGTGACAAACAGGAAGGGGAAGGAAAAATCGGCCAAACCTGTACATGTGAAGGTCATAGTTAATGAGAAGAAAGTGTGAAGAAAAGGACATGAAGAGTACAGGCTGCAGAGTCATGATTACTAGTGCGTTGCTGCCGCAGGCCTCATATAGACACCTGGAGATTAAGGAGACAGGATGTAAAACAATCATAACCACGTTTTCTGTAGCTTTCCTTTACTTTCAGTTACAGAAACCCAAATGAACTCTCTTTGCTCATTTAGCTCTGAAGTGGGCAGTGGCATGGGCAGTCATCTGAGGACTCCTCCCTGGGTACCTGCATAGCTCTCAGCACCAAATTCAAACCAGCAGTCAAGGGAGACAGGAACAACCACCTGTCTGCTGGAGGCCTAGATAATCTTGCTAGATGTAGAAAAGAGCACACACACTGCCTGGAAGGACACAAAGCCTACTGTATGCTCAGTGACCACACTTCACACCTTGAACCACAGGGCTCATCCAGGTGTTTGTTCCTTCTGGGAATGTGGCTTTCAGCTTTTCCTTGGATCTGACCTAAAGACTATCAACACAAAGTTAGGGGCTATAGTAAGATATACTCATAGGTTTCAATTATAGTTTATCTGGAACAGAAAATAAAATAAGGCACGAGGGAAGCTGTATTAATAATATTTTTTCACATCAGTATTTGCAATGGGTGGTATCAATAGCACATCTAATACTTTTGTTAACTAAGAAAAGATGCTCTGGAGTGCTATGACAAATGACAGTGGTTCATTGCTATGTAGATGAACCCTCAGGCCAGAGATGAGTGGTGCAGTTCATACTACATTTTGCAGAAAAAAAGAAAAATCTAGCCTTCCTTTTAGCCCCTCTATAGGGCAGACTTTTTCTGCCCCTTAAATCCAGGATAACTGGGGCTACCCTTCTGCTTAGTGTGACCAGTATAAGCTTAGCAGGCACAATGTTCTGAGGGATGTAGGGAATGCACTAAGATCTGGACTGTCTACACCCATTTGCCTGTGTTTTCCATGGAAGGAAATGTCTTGACATAGATTTCACACGCAAACTGAGCAAAACCTAAGCATTACAGTTTCACACACATTACACACAGATACACACACCCCATACCCTATATGCCTCCACTGAGCTTTATATTTATTTCAAAGGCAAATTTGAGTTCTTTCGAAGACATGCTGTCAATAGGAGCAGAAACCATTTTCTTCAGTCTGTGCTTAGAACTAGCTAAGAACTAACCAAAAGAAATACCTCCCAGGAGCTGGTGAACACTTGGGATTCACATTGTTTCCAGCACAGGCAGAGTTCACAGGCCTTCAAAACTTCCAGAATTGATCTGGTGGGCCACTGCAACTTGCAGTTGAGAGCAGCATGCAGTGTGTATTCATAAATACATGTATTTCTTGGGAGTTTTTTCCTTCAGCTCAGGCTGTGTAGCTAGTTTCTGAAATCCGATTTGCAGAATTTGTTACTGCAATAGGAGTTCGCAATAGTGGTTCAATCAGGACATGTGAAGCACAATCAAATCTAATTATTTTTTTTCCTAACTGTATGGACTTCTCAATGCTAGAGAGACTAAAGAATTGTAACAATCCTTTTTTTTGTTCATTAAAGTAAAAGCTCTGCCTATGAATACCTACACAAAGCACTCCTATTGTAAAAGCAGCAGCCACCTTACAATGTCACTTCTAGAAAAGAATTTGACTTCCCAAAGTGAGAGAATGCAATTTGGGCCAACATCTTCAGCAGTAAAGTGGTGGGTGTAATCCTTAGAGAGAGTTTCTACCATTTTAATCACAGCTGTAGACAGGTACAATTCTGTGTGTAGGAAAGGAATAAATACATTTTGAGAGCCTGTTCTGAGCTATGACATTCCTATGTTCTCACTTTTTTTCTTTTTTTCTTTTTTTTTTTCCCACCTCCATGAGTTTGGGTGAGTTATAACCTAACGTTAACTTGGATGAAGGCAGAGTTTGAAAACGGTGCTTGCAGAAAGGGGATTTTATGTTTTGGGAGGGTGCTCTGTAGCTCAGATCCATTCTTCCAGTTCTGTCTTGTAAACAGCATAAATATTTGTTACTCAATTTTCAAAGACAGCAAAATGTGTCAGCCTGTCACACTCTGTAAGTTGGCTGTCAATAGGAACTTCTGAAGCAGCCCGTCTTCCGTTACTGACTAGTAAATAATAACTACCAAAACCTAAACATTTGCCTTTTATGTTCTTCGGGAAACAAGAAAACAAGAACAAAAAATGTGAAAGTTAGCCTCTTCCATGGAGACTTTTTTATGTGCTGGCACTTAGAAAGTTTTGGAAATTATGTTACTCTGGCTTTATTCACTCTATCACCATGAGCTTTGTGTTCTGGATAGGATGGTTAAATTACTGTGGATGCTATAGCTAAATTATTAATGTTTCCTTGGTTGCTAATCCAGTGCTGACTGCTTCTTACCTTGCGTAGAGTTTTGCATTTGGGGAAGAACAACACCATGTCCCAGTACAGGTTGGGGGCTGACCTGCTGGAGAGTAGTGTAGGTGAAAGAGACCTGGGGGTCCTGGTAGACAGGAGGATGACCATGAGCCAGCAATGTGCCCTTGTGGCCAAGAAGGCCAATGGCATCCTGGGGTGCATTAGAAAGGGTGTGGTTAGTAGGTCAAGAGAGGTTCTCCTCCCCCTCTATTCTGCATTGGTGAGGCCACATCTGGAGTATTGTGTCCAGTTCTGGGCCCCTCAGTTCAAAAAGGACAGGGAACTGCTCGAAAGAGTCCAGCGCAGAGCTACGAAGATGATGAAGGGAGTGGAACATCTCCCTTATGAGGAAAGGCTGAGGGAGCTGGGTCTCTTTAGCTTGGAGAAAAGGAGACTGAGGGGTGACCTCATCAATGTTTACAAATATGTAAGGGGTGAGTGTCAGGGGGACGGAGTTAGGCTTTTCTCGGTGATGACCAGTGATAGGACAAGGGGTAATGGGTGTAAATTGGAGCATAGGAGGTTCAAGGTGAATATCCGAAAAAATTTTTTTACTGTAAGAGTGACAGAGCACTGGAACAGACTGCCCAGGGAGGTTGTGGAGTCTGTGTGGCTGGTTATAGTTCATTGCCTTTTGTCCCTGCCTTCCCAGGGTACTATCTCCAACCAATTACCAAGTCTGATGCTTTGTTGTAGTTCTTGCTAGTTATTAAGCAGCTTTTTTAGTTGTTTCCTTTGATATCACAGCAATAGTGATAATAAATACTGGAACTGATCTGGAATACAGAAGCTATATTTCTGTCCATGGGGCAAGCCCAGCTCAGCCTGAAGCGCAGTAGGCTTCCCAGATTTGCCATGTCAGACCTTGTCTGAGATGCTGAAGTGGACTAATTAATGGTATTTCTGTTGCTGTTACCTACACCCAGGGAGGTAAACTCATACCACACAGCTTAAGTCATGCTATCAACTTTTCCTTGCTCCCATGAATGCCCTCTGGACTTGAACCTGCAATTTACAACGGACTCTGTAGCCTGCAAAAATTCCTAGAACTGTCCACTGCCTTTGCTATGGATTTAATTTAATCAGTGTCCAAAATAAGTTAAAAAAAAAAAAGTAGATGGAGTTAGTTGGGAACTGAAATTTTGTTTGCAGGTTATGCTGTATTTCAATAACTCTAGATGACAGTCAGAATAAAATCTTTTCTTAAAATAACTGTTTCTTGCAATTGTAAATTCTTAAGAAAAAAGTCAGGATAGAACCATTTAACAATATTTTGCTCTGAATCATTTAACTTTGGTTTTATATGACATTCAGTGCTGCACTAGTACATTTTTAATACGCCTAATAGCATACACACATAATATATAGCAATCACTTACAATACTTTAAACAACCCATTAAAATGAAATGCTCCAGCATTACATTTTGATTTTTCCCTATAAAATTAAAAAATTGAACTTCTGCAAAATATTCTGATTTACATGAAGCCCCATTTTTAATGGAGAGTTGTTTTTCATCTACTGCTGCCAACAGCTGCAGGCAATACCACAATATATTTATTTGGTACATCAGAATACATTTGGACATTGGGAGTTTTTTTATGTTGCTCAGTATCTTTGTTAACAATCACAGGTTAGCCATGTATACCTATGACAACAAAGTATTTGAATCTGGAGCTTCTCTCCCTTCTGTGTTGTCCTCAGGCTCAATTTGGCTGGTTTCTGATGATGCTGAATGTCATGACCCCTGCATCCTTTCCAAACATATGGAAACAGAAGCACAAGGGCTCCCATTAGTGCCACTTAGAGTCCAGGAGAACACATAGAGTGGAGGTTGCCACACTGATCTCTTTGCAAGGAAGTGTTTGTGCAAAAAGTATTCCTTTTGTTTTGTAGCCCTATGTAATGCCTGCTTGTTCCTCCCTGTCACAGTTCAACACAGGATCGGCAGTAAAAAAAATGACAATAATGCTCTCTATGCCATCCCTGTCCCACCCAGGTAAGGAAAGGAGAGACGGAATAAGGAGAGAGGCTTCCAGATTGAAAAATAAACTAGACAGCTTTAATTAAATGCTGGTGATAAAAGGAAATATGTACACATATATACAAATGCATGTAGGAGTGTACAAAACTCCTATTGCCTCCCCCCACCTCCAGCAACTCCCACTGTACTCCCCTGAGTCAGGGCAGTCTCGAAAAGGTCCCAGACTGCTTCTGGAAATAGCAGCAGAGCAGACAGGAGCTGAGGGTAAACATACAGGGGCCAGGAACGCAAGGGCCTAGGGATCAAGGGAGAAAGAATAGATGGAGTCCTCCCTGGATGCCATGGATGAAAGACAGCTTTACTTCCATGATCCCTGAATTTATACTGTGTATGACATATATATGGGATGGAATAATCTGTTTGGCCAATTTGGTCATCTGTCTAGTCTGCTCCTCCTTGAAGGAGGGTTGTAGATATGACTCTTCGGCTCCTTTAGTGTCAGGAGCAACAGATTCAACAAGCAGAGCAAAGTGTCCTTGATCTCTCAGCAGTAACTATAAACATTCAAGTGTTTTCAGTCCATTGGCTTGAAAACTTGTTGTTAATTTCACCAACTGTGCTGCTTAGAAGAGAGTTAGTTCACCAACAGAAAAAAAAAAAAAAAAATCAGTAAAAGAAAATTGCCTTCATCCTGGCTTAAAACAGGACAATTTAACATGCCAAAAACTCGTGGTCAAAGTGGAAGCAACTTACCCTGAAGTAATTTTCCTATGTAATGTACATAAATATATATTTCTTTAGTTAACTGTACCTATATAGATTTATACACTGGTACCCTCTGTCAAAAGAGGGGAAGCTGCAGTGTCAAGGACAACTACCAGAGCTGCCCACTCACTAACATCCTTGCTGCCTTAGAAAGCTACCCCAAAGCAGCCCATGCCAACCCTGCAGAGGCATCACTCTTCTCCTCACCAGCCCATATGCAACCTCCCTCTGGTGCAGGTTGGTGTCCTGTCTGCTCTTGGCAGAAACCTCAGCAGAGAAAGCTTTTGTTCCAAGTATGTCCAGCAAGTCAGGCTGCTTTACTTCAAAGTTTTAGCTAACACGAACATTAGCAAAAGGCAAAAGAAAATTGTATTGCCTCCAGCTATTAAGACACTATCAAAGATCCACTGCTCAACATCTGTGTCTATGGGAAGTCCTTTGCTTCAGAAGCTGAAGCAGATGCCAGAATTTGTTGGATCTTTGGCAAGAGAGAAGACCTTTAAACTTGGCTGCTCCTATGTTTTAGATGGACTCCTTTATCATCTTGTCTTTGCAACAATTTACTTTAGAAGGGATTATAGCACCAATACATCAAGAAGCTCTTCTCTTTGTCTTTCTCTGAGGAATGATTGTCATGTGAAGCTGTTTCAGTCTGAGTTCAACCCAGGCTATAAAAACTTGAGTCCAGATCACCCCTTCTCTTCTCCTCAAGTAGAGGAGGAATAGCCCTAATTGGCAAGTTGAGTCTGTTTTGCCTGGGAGCTTAATTGCTGAAGGACCCTCCTTGTCCTTTGTCTCAACCCATGAGCTTTGTCCTCCTCATCCCAGAGTGTGTGGGGAGGGGAGTTGAGTGAGCGGTCATGGGGCTGTTCCTTTGTTGTCGTGTTGGGCCCAAAACCATGTCAAGGAGAAAAATCAGGAACATGAGAGAGGAAGCAGGAACTTAGCTGCAGCCACCGAAGGCGTTCTTTTATTTGGTATCTTATTCCTCTTCTTTTCTTCTTTTCTTCTCTCTGCTTTCTTTCCAGCAGCTGTGAACAATGAATGGCAACAACAGATAATGGCCCAACAAAGATCGGTTTGATCAGTCTTTCAGTCCTTTCAGCTCCCAGCCCCCTGGCTGCAAACACACCAAGGTGGGGCTGTATGTCTCTGTCCTTAATTTTGTAGGTTCCAGCTGCAGACTGCCCCCCTCATCTTCCCCCTCCCCCCCTCCACCTTTTCCTCAGTTTGGGTGGGAGACATCTTTTGTGGAGGCAGGTTCTCCACAGAAGCCCACAGATTTCTAAAATCTTGACATAGAAGCTTTTAATTTCAGCTAAATTTTAAAAGAAATCTGAAGCAAAATTTAAACATTGAGTACTGTTTCAAATGGAAATTTTAGTTTCATTTGTACTCATGAAACCTCATGATTTATAGAATCTTGCTACCTGCATACCTGTTTGTGTCCACTTTCTTCTTCCTTCCTTAAGTTTTGAAACTCTTGCTTGAGTTCAGCCCAATCTGACAAAGATACAGAGTCCTCAGAAATTATGAAGGCTCTGCAGATTTCATGTCTATCTTCAGAATAGTCTTTGGGTGGCTCAGCAGAAGGAGGGAGACCCTATTAGCAGGTCTGGGAAGAAGAGGCAGCAATATGTGAGCTCACCCATTACACATCAAAGAGCTCACGCAAGAAACAGACATAAAACATTCCAGCATCTGGAGATTTTCCATAGGAGCTGTAAACAACTGTGAAGTCAAGTCCATAGGAAAATAGAAAAACTAAATCTACAGCTTACAGAACTGCTTTTTCCCTTTTGATCAAAGTTTTCAGCTTTCTATCCTTAAACTTACTACAAAAATAAAAGGCTTCCTTTTCTCCAGTTTCCTTTCTTTCTCCACTCACAGTTTTTTCAAAACTCACCCCAGGGACAAGCTTCCAAATGGAAAAAGGGAGCATGAAGGTCTGTAACTGATGCTTGCTAACTTTGCCAAAAGCAAGAAACATTTGTGAAAGCAAGCTTATTAAAAAGTAACATTTTATTTATAGGGTGTCTTTCTAGGTTACAAAAAAAGGTAGTATTTCTGGGAGAAGAAGGAAAATAAAAAATCTTTAATTTCCAAAACAAAATGATAGTGAAAAAAAAAATAAATTACAAAGATCGATGTGAATTCTGTCTTGTGAAAATACGTTTTGGTGTTTTAAGCAACAAAACTGAAACGTCTAAGAACTTGGTCCTTAAGTGAAGTCCTCGTTTGCCATAAAAATGCAGAAACATTGCCTATAGTCTATTTCCTGTGACAGGCTCCTATTTTTACACATATACTTATCAGAAGCACCTGAAATATGTGACTGCAGCTTTCAATCCCTGAAGACATTTTGTTACAAGCCTGCATGTTGATAATAGCTTACATGTATTTATATCTTAATTTTCAGTGCCCAAAAGGCACCTAAGT
>NW_009953649.1:6767251-6809404 GCF_000747805.2 Chaetura pelagica
TTCCCTATAAACAACACTTAAACACAGTTACTGGTTGCTAGCAGCTGTTTTACCATTAACTTCTCTTGGGCCAAGAATGCAATGAAGATTTTAATTATGCAGGTCATTTGTGGAATGCTTTTCCACAGCCCAGTGAGATATGAGTAGCTTATTGAAAAATTTGTGTTCTCACAGATCTTAATACAAGCCAACTTTTTTTTCTCCTTTATTTTTCAGGATAGCTGATTCACTTTTAGACTAAGGCAAGGACTAGAATATTTAAATAAAGGTGTATCTAATTCCTGTTCTTCTGCTCTTCTGAGTGCCATTTTTTTCTTCCCTTTTTTTTCTGCTCCCCTCGGGAGTAAGAATATCAATTGTTTTAAAGATAACTCAAGTTTTCTGAGACCAGCTAATATGGTAGCTTAGTGAGTTTATTTTCTAGGAAACTACAGAGTGCAGAGCACAAATGGAATTGCTTTAACAGTCAGCAGGACGCGATCTGCATGAAATTTCCCTCTCTGTCTCAGCTGTTCTCACTATATGCCAAATCACAGTTTCAGATGGCTGAAATAGATTCATCTCTTCAGACTTTGATTTGGCTGCTACAGAACCTGTTATTCCTGAAAACAAAGTCTTCTTCCAGAGTCTTATACAACTTCCAGAGAATTTGGATTTACAAACAAAAACTGTACAAAGTTTCAGTAAAACAAAGGCATATATAATAGAAAAATATTGTCTTGTGCCAGCTGGCGTGGCTTCTGCCAAGAACTGGCTTTTGGGAAAGCAGACACTGTGACCCATGGCTGGGGCTCAGGAGTTTCCCCCTCTGACGTTGCAGTGACAGGGGGAAAAACAAACAAACAAACAAAAAAAAAAAAGTATAAAATTTAAATTCCTAAGTACCAGGTGTAAGCAGTTCATCTGTACAATCTGAGCAGACTTCATTCAGCCTTACAGATTTTATTTAAACTGTCCTTCTAGAGCATGTCTTCTTGTAGCCTCCTGCAGCACTGACTGGCAGGTGATGCCTTGCATGTGCCTTTCCACTCACACAGCCTTATCTTCACCCTTTTCAGAATAGATTCAAGATCACAAACCATCGGGACACTGGGACTTCCCAGTACCCTCATCTGGTCTGAAACTCCAGATTGGGAAAAAATAAACCTTCACAGCACTGAGTGAATACTTCACGTTCAAGAAGCCTACAGGATAAAGCATATCTTTACCATCTGGGTATTAGAGAGTTCTCAAATAGTGACTTTAATTGCTGCCTATCTGTACTGGACTGAACCAGTGACCTAGAGATGAAAGGAACCATTCCTGATCCCACTAACCATCTCCTGAGTCCACCAGTCACTGAAGAAAGTGATTCATTAAACTGAACTGCTCTTTTGCTGACTATATTTTTCCAGCACCTCATAACCTACATGAAATTACAATATTTTTTCTATTATCTCTGTATGTGTGTCAGATATTTACATATCTCCAGTCATTTTGCTAGCTGGCCTCATAGGAGTTGTTTAAATGACATTATCAAAATTGCATCTCCATGATTCATTATTTCAAATTTTATAAAATAGCTGAGTTAGTGAAGACACTATTAAAGGGGCTTTTAAATAAACGTGCTTAATCTTCTGGAGATTAAAAGAGATAGTATGGGTGACATATAATGATTATTTTACCCTAAAGCCATCAGAAATACAAGGTACAAGAAAAACACACCAAACAAATAGGCACAATAGAAAGCATTTCAATGAGAACATAATCATACTGCAGGACTTGCTTCAACTCAGTGACCTAAATATTGGCCTACATGAAAAATAAAATGTAAAAGGGGTATTAAAAAACAGATTTATACACCATAGTCTACGTAAAAAAAATGAACTGCAAATTATATAAAAACTCATTTATTTTAAAATAAATTCCTAGGATTTAAATTTATCCAATAGACAAAAAATTAAATAATTTAAGAAGCTAGGAAGAAAAAAGTATGATGATCAATTTCTAACATGGTGCAAATTTTTATTGAAAATAGTAAAACGATTAGGCAATGTGTTACTAACCAGCTATCAAGAAAATTACACTGACTATCTCATTACCTTAATGTTTTTCACAGAAAATATGTCGTATGTAGAAAAAACACATTACCTGCTAGTGCAGAAATTCATGTGAAGCAGTGTAGAATCAACTTTGTGGAAAAGGAATGCATTTGATAAACCACAAATCCTTCTGCTATTCATCCTGGCCGTAAAGGGATGGCTGATGCAGAGTAATGCCTGATTTTCATACATCATGCTGACCTATTAGATGTACAGATGCTATTAGGTTCTGTCCAGATCCTCTGTTGGTGTAACTCAAGTTACATAATTCAATTGAAGTTAATTGAGCTATGCAGATTTACCCAGGTAGCTGGAAGAAAATCACATCTTCATTTATAGCATGACTGAGAAGCCTGGGAAGGGTATTTTAAGGCATATTGTGTTCTATTAAATTAGGAACTTGATTAACTCTTTCTAGTAGATGCAACCTTTTTGTGACTCATGACTTTTCCAGGGACTAAATATTTAAATTCATACTCCATAGGGCCCAAATTTCCTGCCAGATTTTCACTGAGAGAAGATCTCATTTCTACTGTGCAATTATTCTGTTAATTAAGTTTTCACACATTTCAGTCATGTGCACTGTGGCATTTCATCTGCCCTCAAATCACTCTACAAACACAAAGAGCCAAAGTAGAAAAAAAATCAGAAATGTATATAGGATTTCACTAACAATTTTAGGTCATGTCTCTTACCAGCTAATCACCCACATCTGACTAGCACTTAGCCTAACTTAGGAAGACCCAGTGTTTTCCAAACAGCCAAAGCCAGTCATCCAAAAGAGCCACGGATCTCTCACAGCACCTAGGGAGGGCAGAACTTTGCCCAACCCCTCTAAAGCATTTGCTGAAGAGTACATGCTGTGTTCACACCAGCAGAGAAGAAATCAGGGGAGGAGAAATAAGCGATCACCTCCATTTTGCTTGAAGCTACAGACACAAGGTTTTCACACTGTTCAGCTTCTTTCAGGTTATATGACAAATCTATTTCCTATTAGGCACTGAGCAAGCTCACAGCTGGTACTGGAAAGGCAGCAGTCACAGAGCTGGTCTAATGCATCAGATCAGTTCAACAGCTGTTGTCTAGTTCAGATGCCATATTAATCTCTGTTGGGCTATGAAGGTGTTCCCTGTAGTCAACCAGACATATTGACACTAAGTGAGTGTTCCATCAGGGTCCCAGATATCCAGAATTCCCAATGTGCATTTAGGTTTTAATACAGGAAGGACGCAGAACCTCATGGCCTTTGAACATTATTGTTTTAGTTCCAAATTTTCCTAGAAAATATGAAAAATGCTCCTTGTAACAGATGGCTTTACTATACTAATAGTGTGCTGGTGTTTGATGTAACCAGGCTGGACAATTCTTAATGGCTAGTGCCATGCTGCCCTTGTGACCAGAGGAAACAGTCGTATAAAGTAGAGGAAGCAATCTGACCCTTAGGTTTTGTGTAAACATTTAGTTTCTCTGTTGGTCTGTCTCTGTGCAGTACCAACAGTACTTCTCAGAAGTAGTAAAATCCATCAGATCCTTGTTGGCATGAAAAAAAAAGAAAAAAAAAAAAGAATAACAGTGTTTTGATATTCAAACACGACAATCACATATTTGCACTGACATTAATGTGAAAGGTTTCTCAGTCATTTCAATGGGTGCTGCATGAAAAAAATAGATCTAAAGGTTTCTTCTACTCCTCTTTTAAACACTGCCTGGAAGCTACTTTTCTGCCTTCTCTCTCTCTCTTTTTTTTTTTTTTTTTTTTAGCTGATCAATATGTATTTCAGAGTTTCTTACTTTCATGTTTAACACATCTTTTCTGAAAGGGAGCACGATCAGTTTCTAAGGATGCTACTTAGATGTACAGTGGTACAAAAAGGCAGCCACAGACCAGGAGGAAAGCTTTCAGTAGTCCGGAGGAAGTGACAGGGATGGAAAGCTGATCTTCCCACGGTACGTGAATGCTGGGCAACAATATGTATTTCAGAGTTTCTTACTTTCATGTTTAACACATCTTTTCTGAAAGGGAGCACGATCAGTTTCTAAGGATGCTACTTAGATGTACAGTGGTACAAAAAGGCAGCCACAGACCAGGAGGAAAGCTTTCAGTAGTCCGGAGGAAGTGACAGGGATGGAAAGCTGATCTTCCCACGGTACGTGAATGCTGGGCAACTTCCAGGTTAGACACAGCTGGTGTATACTGTAGCCTTTCACAGGTGTCAGGCAGTGCTCTAGATGATGGTAGATCTCTACTACCAGTGCTGAAGACAAGCCTAACCTTATACAGTATTACTGTCATGCACAAAACCTAAAGTGCCATTTTCTGCTTTTCCTTTCAGAAAGAACTTGAGTTCATTTATCCCACCTTTTAATCAGGCACCAGTTCTCTTTTGACTAAAGTTTAACCTAAGGGGAAATCTGAGTACAAGCTGAGCAGAAGAATCCTGCGTGACTTTAGTCAAAGAATAGAGGTTTTATTCTTGATTTGAGGCAATAGGGAGTTTGATTTTAATATTGTGCTATAACCTCCTCTCAAAGTAGGACACTAGGAATTCTTCCACTTTTGTTTCTGCAGGTCTTCAGTAAGCGGTTTGGGTTTGGAATACTATTGGCAATCTGTACAAAACCACGAAGCTAAGAGTAAAAGAGGTAATCAGGGTTATATTCAGGTAAGCATGCCATTCTAAAATAATGAGTTCAAATAATTATACAGTTCAAGGATAATACATACTAGTGTCTCCCTTGAGAACCTTCGGTTCACCTCCTGGTCTTTATTTGTAATTAATCCTTGAATTCTTTTGTAGGTTAATACAATTAACAATAGGGATAAACCCTTGGTAGTGTTCAGTCAATTGGATTTGCAGAACTAGCTTTTCTTTGCTATGACCAGCAGGGGTCTGAGGAAACCCTGCCGCCTTCTTAAACCTGCCTTGATTCTAAGCAGCCGACAACGACATATGCACTCAAACACCTCCGTTTAACGCACTGAAGGTAGCAGAGAGGGAAAATCAATTTGGTTCAATATTTCTTCAAAAGACTGCTACACAAACCAACATGTTTGGCCCCTCTCATACCCACACACTTGCTATTTTCTCATTGTGTTGTGACTATCCAAAATGAAAACTATCACTGTGCCCTTGAAGGCATATTTGTGCAATAATTTGACATTAGATTTAAAAGAAAAAAATAAAAAGAATACAATAATAACTTTTTCCCCACAGGTGTGTAAAGAGGGAAAGGTTCTGTAGGGGATACTGCATTTAGCATAAAACACTGATTTCTCTTCTCTCTTCTCACCCTAAGTTTACTACCTTGCTGCTTTTTAAAGCTTTTCCAGTTGGATGTAAATCAGAAGCAAATATAGGTGCTGCTCTCCCTGCCCCTGTCTCCTTCCTTATGTGTTCATTAGCTTTCTGAGCTAATATTACAGTCAACATAGCTAAATATGCAATTTAGCTTTTCCTTTTAATCACCACATATGCATAGTCAGGACCCTGATTACAGATAAACTCATATGCAGTGGTGACTGCCATGCTCCCTTTCACCTCTCCCTTTTTAGTATCTTCTCCTTCCATGCTCATTTGGTTTCCAGTCCTTGGTTATCACACCAAGAGTCTCACCGAGGAATCTCAAAGGAGAACACTAATTGGCAACGAGTTCTCTAGTTTCTAATGTTCTATTGACCTCAGCTTCACAACTGAACCAGGTTGGCTTTCTACATACTGTTTGATGTTCAAAGATTCTTAGATCACATTATTCTCCTCTAGATAACTGTATTCAGGTGATTATATATCTTCTGTTGAATATCCCTCTATCAACAAAGAGACAAAAAGGTAAGTACTGATGGAATGCCTCTGTGAGACTCGTGTTTTCAAAAAGAGATGAGTATCCCAGTAGCATCCTGCAGATGTCCTGGGAGCACTGAAAGAGCTTGAAAGCCTGTACTCAAAAGTAATTTTTTCTGTTTTCCTTTCTGCAGAATCTCAGAAGGTTTCCAAATGGATGCTTTTGTTTTGCAGGCCCGTGGAGAGTCCATGTTATTTTATTTTGAAATTAAAAAAAACCCAAACAAACAAAAAAACCCAAAACCAAACAAAAACACATAGTAAAATGAGACCAGCTATTCTTAGTAAAGGAATGGTTATAGAATATAAATACTGAAAAGTGAGAAACAAAAGAGCCATTAAAAAATGTGTTTTTTTAATTCATTCTGTATTCCCATTGGCCTCTATCAGTATGTCCATACCTTCTGTGGTTCCTTTCTCTGTTTTCAAAAACATCTGTAGTGTGGTGAAGGACTTACAAGGTAAAACCTTACTCTGTGTGCTTATACATTCAAAATGTGTGACTGCAGAGTATAAGTCTGAAATGAAAGGGCTTATTAATAACATTTTTTATTCACACAGAGGTAAAAGAAGGCTTCATTTCTTCATCCCTTGATCGTCTTTTTCTTTTCAATTACCTTTTCTAAAAGGAAGTGTAATGTCATCTCTGGATTCTAGCAGATCTCCAGTTAGAAAGAAAACAAGACAAACCACTTTCAACTTCAGGTAGGTTTTCCTGTGACTTTTTCCCCAGCATTGTATCTAACCTGAATTGAGAAAAGGTAATTTTTGTGGGGGCCAACAGCACTTGTGCCTCCTAGCCTCCTTGCAAATCCTCCACACTGGCTGCCTAGTACCAGGACCTTCTCCCACTCAGGACCTCAGAGGGACCTTGCACTTAGCTTACCAAGCAGGAGAATCCTCCCCCTCTGGTGCTTTCCTGGAGTCCTACTCTCAAGTGTTCCTGGCTTCAGAGCTTGTCCCAGCAGCAGGCTTGTGCCACAGCTGCTCTCACCACACGACCTGAGTGGTGGTGGTAGAGCAGGAGGGCACATGTAAGCTTGGTGTGAAGTTGTGGGGCACACGTGATCCCATTCTATGGTGTGCATCTTCCCCATTCTCCTCTGTTGTGCTGTTCTGCCTTCTGCAGAAGGGTCTATAAACCCATGGTTTATACTCTTAAGTCCCAGAGGCACTCCCTGCAGCATTCTCAAAGATCTCACATCCTCACAATACTGATTGTCACCCATCTTCTTCTGAGCTGGGGCAAAACAGTCCAGATTTGGTGAGGCTATCACAATGAGGTGAGGGCTTTTAAGACGTATCAAGCCTAAATTGAAATAGGAATGCAACCTTCTACTAGAATCTAGCAGAAGAGTATCAAAGAAAGGAACATATCCCATCTACACAAGTCTGCTTTCCAATTAGCCTTTATCCAGGACTGCCCAATAAATATGGTTTGGAATGATGTAAAAAAACAACAACTTTGCAGTGATGTAGGTCATGCACTTCAGGACCCATTGAGAAAAACTGGTGCTCCATAATCTAAAATAAAATACTAAATACTGTCTTTCCATGATCCATGTGACTTGGCTGGTGTCAAAAAGGAGACTTGAATAGAAAGAGAGCAAAGCCTCCAGGTAGTTTTGTACAGATGACAAGTGATCCTTAACGCATCATTTCAAACTGAACATGCAGCCCAGGGCAGAACTTTCTGGCTGTGTACAAAGAGAAGCTTCTCCTTTTACTGTAGCATTGGAACAGATCATAAACATTAATTAATTTGTTGTCTAGCTTTACTGTTTGTATGGAAGTGACATTAATACCAGTTTACACATGTATTAGAAGGGATCATCTGTATTTCAGCTTGGGGACAATGTTTCTGGTAGTTTGCTTTATTGAATGCTAATTAACATTATCCCCCAGAACAAAACATTTCCTAAAAAAAACCCCCAACAAACAGTAAAGTAAATAATATGGTATTTGACTAGTGTAAGAGGAAATGGGACTATTTTTTTAAATCAGAATTGTTGGTAAAATAATTATCCAAGAGAAGTTTCTTAAATGTACTTCTGGAAAACAAGCATAAAAGAAAAAAATACCTAGCTATAAACACATGAAAAGCAGCAATCATTTGGGTGGTGTAGTGAATTCTCCAACGACAATTTACCTTTCCCTTATCAAAGCATTTTACATGATCTCCTGGCTGACTGGGATCGGGCAAGATAACTTTGAGGGCTCTGCAGTAGGGAAGTAAATACTTTTTGGCTCTGCAAAGTATATTATTTCACGGCTCTTACATACCAAATGGAAAAATAACCCCTTTAGAGAAGAGCTGTATGCAGTCATGTGGTTTTAGCACATCTCAGTGTTTCGTTGCTCTTGAGCCAAAACACGACTTTGTACACTTGGCTGACTTGCCATGGTTGCATTTTCTCACCTGTCTTAAAAATCTGGCTTATCAGTCTTTAAATGTCCTGGGGGTCAGTATGATGGGGGACAAATAGGGCTAGAAACCAAGTGAGCTGTCATGGGTCTGTTTTCTCTCTGATTATAATTTATCAAGTTGCTATGAGGGTCAATTAGGGGAAAGTTTGATAACTGTGTCCTTTATAGAGACAGTCTAGCTGTGCACTCTTTGCAGTAGAGTCGGGTTTACTGTTTGTATGGAAGTGACTTTAATACCAGTTTACACATGTATTAGAAGGGAATACAGTTAATACAGTTTACACATGTATTTAGTAGAGAAATGAGAGCCTAAGCAACTATTTTCACAGCTCTGTAATTCTATCTTTTTTTTTTTTTTTCCTGTGATTTTTTCTTAAGTTTGATACTTCAACAAGTAACTCATCTTCTCCTTGCAAGTTGGAGAGCTATTACTTTTTGACAAAGCCAGCTGATTGCTGCCAGCCTTCAATTTGAGGCTATTTCAACTACTTATCCCAGTGAACTGCTATTGATACCTTATAACATATAAAGAAAGATATAGATGTACATTGAGCAAGTCTGGATCACTGCATACTCTCTCTTTATTTAATCTTTCCATACTCCCTCATCCAGTGTGCTGTAGGAAGCCCATATCCAATCTTTATTCTAAATCAGAACTGGCATACCCAGAAGAAAGAATATTCTTCCTGTCATCAAACCATGGGCTAGGCTAGGCTAGACCACCTATCCCTTTGTGTATAGACAAGGAGGGCAAAAGAGTGACAATAACACAATAAGAAGTGCCACTGTCCTTTGCTTCGGCTGCTCATTTCCAATGTTTCCCATGTGTTGGCATAGGTGCTTACATGCCACATAGCAACAGGGAACAATGAATGGACATGGTTAAAAATTGATCCAATATAAAGAGAAGAATACTAGTTTTAACATGGATAGTTTATTTTTCACATTACCTTAAATATGATGGCATTAGGGAAAATTTCACCCAGGCTATTGTTAATGAGTACTGACTGAACAGGATAATTGATACATACATGGTTTCTCTGCTTAAAAAAAAACACTTTCATTTTAGCAACAAGCTTGTTCAAATACTATTTATAAGAGATCTGTTCTTGTGGTTAAGTGTCAGCGGGAATGAAAACTAAACCTTGAGAGTAAAAATTGCCTCAAGAAGCCAATCAGGGCACTGTAATATCATTAAAAAATCCTTGCACCTTCCTGTTTCCTGACATTGGGTGTCATTGAAGTTCGGTATTCTCTTTGCTTTGAGGAAACAGAGATAAATGACATTGAAACATCAAATTAATTGCTTTGCAGTCAACAGTCCCTCTGCCAGACGTATTGGATTACTCATTAGCTGACCATAATTTCTAAAAGACTTTGCTTTCTAAACTGCATTCCATTAATTGCAATTATCCTTGATTTGAACCTAAGACCCCTCTCCTCAAGACATTATTCACAAGTTTTGACACTAATCTTCCCGTATTTTTTATTTTTTTTTTGTGCAGTAGTCCTGCATAATCCAAGCAAGAGTACGTCATTATACTAAACTCAGACACACAAATCTCCAGATATATTGAATGGGCAGGTAAGATTAGTGCGTCTCATTATCACACACAAACCCTTCTACAACTGTGTTTTACATTTGGGCAGTCAAAATGGCAACCTTTTTGACAGGGAGAGAAAACAGTTTAAATACCAATCAAAGCATTTGACATAATTAACATAGTTTAAACTTCTTGGCAAGATCTTTAAAAAATGAATTAGCTGTTGAGCAATAGCACAAATGTGGCATTCAAAAGGGCTTCACATTTCTAGAGCTTCTCTCATGCTCTGCTGAAACTCATTAATGTATCTAGACTGAAAGCTGTGATTTTAGTGAAACTAAAATTCAGATTTTGCCTGTCTATTTTCAAACATTTACAGATTATTGCAAAGAAATTGAATTGCCAATTGTTCCAAGGAAATAAATTTGGCCAGGTGTTCATGCGCAAGTTAAATAACTATACCTGTGGTGTGTTCTGTACAAAACCAGGACAGTTTTATATCAGGGATTTTCTAGCCCACTCAGATTATCTTCAATTCCAGGGTAAGTACCTGTAGTAGACCTTGTTGGCTAGAAATTGGTCACAACAATATTTACATTTTAAACACAAGATTCTCACAGCCTGTCCCTATTCTGTATGGGGGATTAGAAACTTCAGACTAAACAAAATGGGATCTTCTCACGGCACTACACACCAGCAGCAAAGAGAGAAAGGCTGTTTGGAGCCTATTCCTGAAGCACAGCCTGTATTTTTCTTCCTCAAAACTCATGCAGGGCTTTCATTTTCTTTCCTTTAAAGGTCTCAAAAAAAAATATGAATTAGGTGATGAAATGGCATATATTATTCACTTTGCATTTAACATAAAATATATAAATATCCTACACGGTAAGCACTGGTAGCCCAGATTCTCCCCTTTTACTATTGTCCTCTGTCTTTCACCTCTAGCATTACATTGCTCCTTTTAGTGCCTTTCTCCCCATCTCTCTTCGACTCCCAGTAAATTTTCTTTAGTGGCATCCTGGCCTGTATTAGGAATAGTGTGGCCAGCAGGACCAGGATGGTGACCATCCCTCTGTACTCTGTATCGGTGAGGCCACCCTTTGAATACTGTGTCCAGTTTTGGGCACTTGAGTACAATAAAAACATCAAGATGCTGGAGTGTGTCCAAAACAGGGCAACGAAGGTGGTCAATGGCCTTGAGAGCAAGTCTTATGAGGAGTGGCTGAGGGAACTGAGGCTACTCAGTCTGAAACAAAGGAAGCTGAGGGGAGACCTCATCGCCCTCTACAACTACCTGAAAGGAGGCTCTAAAGAGGTAGGCACTGGTCTCTTCTCACAAGTAACTGGTGATAGAACAAGAGGAAATGGCCTCAAGCTGCACAAGGGGAGATTTAGACTATACATTAGGAAGAACTTTTTCATTGACAGGGTTGTTAGACATTGGAACATGCTGCCAAGGAAGGTGCTTGAGTCACCATCCCTGGGTGTGTTTAAAAGTCATTTTGATGTGGCACTTGGGGACGTGGCTTAGTGCTGACTTGGTTAACGGTTGGACTTGGTGGTCTTTAAGATCTTTTCTAACCTGAATGATTTTGTGATTCTCACAGTAAAATAATTTAAATGTGACAGGTGGAAAGTACCTCTGACAGCCACATGGTATCTAGGACACTTTCCTAGATCGAGGAGAAAGTTGAAGCAGATTTCCCAGTTCCATCAATGAGACACTGCCTTCTCACCATTGAAATTAAACTGTATTTTGCCTTTTGATGGAGCCCAAAACTCTCCGTGTATGTTAAATTAGTTATGGGAACATCTATCAAACAGAATGACCAAGGATGCTGAAGGGAAGTTTGGAATGTCCCCATAGATATCCCAATTTTCCTTTCATCCCTCAGAAACCTTTTAATACTAAGGATCACACAATGCTGCTACCCTTTGAAAAAACACTAGTTCATGACTCATTTTTAATTACCACTGATTAGGACCAAGAGTCATCTGTAAGTGTAGGAAAACAAACTGTTGACAAAGGCAATAGTGAGAGACAGCATTTATCTGAGCAGTTTGCAACCAAATGGCAGTGGAAATGAAGTGGTATTGCCTCTTGCCTTTCACGGCAGTGCAGATGGAGACATGAAGAGATTAAACAACTAGTACAGTCACACAGGAATTATAAGATGAAACTGGAAAATTTAGCCAATGTTGAAGTCCATGGAAAAGTTTTAACCCATAGCCTATGCCTTATCTGTTGGACTGACCTTTCTAAACCACAGAAAATCTTCCTCTAATTTTTCTGATGCTGAGGCAAAAAGTATAAAAGGGAGGGTAGGCACAGAGTGATCTTGCTCCTAGAATTCTCCTCCAGTTTGTGGCATAGTTGTGGTGCCAAAAGGATGTCCCAAAATATGAACTGCAACCTAGGAATCAAATTCTGGTCTTTCCCTGTCTCAGGAGCAGGAAAATTAGTTCACAGTAGACTTCACCTGGCTAAGGTGGCCCAGTCTGGGTGTTTGATGGTCTCAGGAGGAGCAGTATATTTAGTTCTGCCTATGCTGTGTCTCACCCTCTGTGTGTACCTGGGAAATGACATGGAATAGTGGCCCTGTGGGTGTCTCTTTCTTCTGCACTGGCACTTGCTATGCCATTAGTAATAAATCCACTAGAAATGCCACTTGCCATATGACACCTTTTTCTTCTTTTCCTTATGTTTCAGTTTTCCCATTTCTTTGGAGCACAGTGTTCTCAGAGTCCTAGTGATATACGTATGAAATGATATAAACTTTGTAACCTCTAACAAGAATTTACATAGACAAACACAAACATACATTCTTAATAGCGAAGTGTTTTTATGTCTTCTACTTTATACTTGATTTGCACCATACAAATTTCTAGATCTGTTCTCAAATATTTTTTTACTAGGTCTCTGAATGTCCCCTTAAATTCAAAGGTCAGTGTATTTGTCCAGGCCTACTTGCAGAACCAGGCAGTTGAGAAATGGAGCATGAATTCATTAGCAAATTGTACCCACCAGAAATGACCTTACCACCTGTGTGAATCAAAAAGAAAGACTTAGCTGGGCTGATTTCTGTGAAAAAAACAGGGGCTAACCAGCACAGTCAAAGAATGCAAGTTTCACAAAGAACAAAACATTAGTATAAATCTTGTAGCATGGAATAAAAAACAATGGAACTAAAAAATACAGGGGGGACAGTTGCTTACTGGCTTTAAAAATAAAAGAAATAAATAAAAAAAAGAAAAGAAAAGAAAAGAAAAAAAAGAAACAGAGAGAAAAGCACAGGTAGCCTTTTTCAGTGTGCAACTGGAGAGTCACAAAATGACAGCCTACACATTTTCACTTTAGGGAAGAAAGCATTTCACAGCATAAAATAAACTGCTGCAGTGACCCAGGGGAGCTGCCAGTGTTTCTTGGATGAGGACAATTAACTAAACCAATATTGTTAATTTTGCCACAGGTTTTAAATGATCTAGAAAACAGAATACACACTTTGCCTTAATAGACTCAACTTAGGCTCTGCAACAGAAGTGAATCTCAGTAACACCCGGCAGCAGTCATGGCTGCAAATGAGTAAACAACACACCTGCAGGAATAGGTAAGCATGGATCTTAAAAGTGCAGTTGAACTTCTGTTAGCTGGGTTCAGAAAGGCCTGGGACAGCACCGACGGGTGCTGTGATGCACCCCAGCTGGCATCTCTGTCACAACTAGAGCCAGCAGCAGCAGTAACCACCTGCACACGGTTCCTTTTCTCCCTGGAAGGATCTTTTAACATACACATTTGCATCAAAACACGCATTGCCCTAAATAAATATTAGCTCCACACCACTGATAAGGATGTAGAGGTCCATGGCTTATCCCTGCTTACTACACAAAGAGCCACTGGTACTGCTAATCTCCAAAAACTGTCCCTGCTGAATCTTGATTCCCACACAACTGCATTTACAGTGATTTTAATCAGCAGCTTTGTGAGCCCCTCAGTGGTGAAGCAGGACTACCCGTGGCTGTCTAACATATCCAAGGCCCATAACATTCAGGCTGGCTGCACTCCAACCTGTGCTGCAGAGGCTGGGGTATGCACACATCCTAGCTGGTTATAATGGTAGTGTTTTAGGCAAGTACTTGTGCTAGGGAATTGCTGCCTGTTGCTGCCATGTGCTGGTGAAGGACAAGGCTGTGATGGATGCTCTCACCCCGTGGAAGGGCATGCCAGTCAGGCAGCCACTGCAGAGCTACAGCAGCAAACTTCACTTGCAGAGAGCCTTGTTTCTTTGTCAGGAGCATTTCTTCTTTTCTCCTTTTTAACTAGATGACAGGGACCAATTAAAGTAATGAGCCTCACAAAGTATTTCCCTTGGCTAACAGCAGCCTGTATTAATGTTTGCAGGAGTGCAGCATTTGGGCTATAAGCTTTCTTGTTAGATGTTAATACTTTGCAAGAAGCTTTAACATCCGGTGAAGTTCTCCATCTATTTGACTGGTGCCTTGGACAGGTATAACAACCCCTCTCCTGTTTCCCATGGCTGATTGAATCCCAGTGCCCCTGCGGATATCAGTACCCAAACAGCACAGCTGTTACTACCCAAGGCCCAGTTTCTCCTAGAGAAAAAACAGAAGTGTGAATCCCAACCACCAGGCACTTTGTCTTATGTCAACAGAACCTAATTTTGGAATTGTTTCATTTAATGTTTTTGTATGTGGAGTGGATTTTTTTGGTGGCAGAGGTTTAAGCTGAAATATATATTGACTTCAAGCTTGACCTCCCTCAATCTGCTAAATCAGTTTTGGAAAGAAAGCCACAGGTTTCAATTTTTTGGAGATAGCTTGTTTTCATAACTGTTGTAATAAATTATTATGAAGAAAATGTATCTCTTTAACCTGACAAGCTTCTGCTTACAAAAAGGGGGGGAAGGGAATGCAGCTATTGACTTTGGCTTGGATTCTTTCAGCTTGTTTTAATTATCACTCTTATTATATTCTTGTAAAATGCCAGGCTTTCAAATGTGTTGTAAATGCAAACAGCAAAAAGAAATTAAATGTGGTGTTAATGCCAAGAAAAACAAAGAGAATTTATTAGCTTCTTCAGGTCCTGTTTCAGTATTCAATCAAGCAGGTGTCATGTCACAATGGATGCAAGTCCCAGAATTTGGATCCAGGTTCCAGAATTTGGATCCAGGTCTGAATCTACTTGTCATTCTAAATCAGTGCCTTTCCAGACCTGTGGCTGCCCTCCAAGTCTATTGATGAAGCTAAAACACTTCCAAATCCAGACTCAATTTTCATTAATAGTGGGCAATTTGTTCAAATGTTGGTGCCCAATGTTAAACTCTAGAGGTGAAAAACAATCATCACAGAGGTTGGAGGACTAACAGAATAGCTGCTTCATGCTCCAGTTGTAGACTTGTGCTGTGACTTTCCAGTGTGTCTTGGGCCTCTATTTCTTTAACACAATGTGTTCTGCTCAGCATCACTGCCAGTGAAAATTGCCTGAACATCTTGATGGAAAGTCAGTACAGCAACCCAAAGCTTCCCAACCACCATCTCTTGTCTGAGGACTGCACAAGAAGCAGGATGGACTAAGGAGGAGATATACATGAGGAACACTTTGGTGAAAGGAAAGGACAGAGCACTTTAAGCATAGTCCAGCACCATGTGCAAGAAAATCAAGCTAAAGAGAAAAGAGGCAAGAGCGCAGCATACCCTCAAACACAGGCACATCTGCAAACTTCCAGAAGGGCTAAGATCAGTCTCAAGCTGATGTAAGGTAGGAATTTTGTTCTTTTGATGAGGCTTGCAGCTTGTGCCATGCTATTTTTCATCAACAAAGTGTCCATAATCAAGATATTTCTTCAGAGCAGGAACTATTCTTTCTCTTTGGAAGAAAACAGTTGATCAATGTTTGGATTCAGACTTCAAGGATGCAAAAGCAATGTGAATAAGGCTACATCTCTGTGGCAAATTTGAGAGCTGTACAAATTACTCCAGTTTTTTGTCTTAATTTAAGGTGCAGAAATATTCCTCCATTAATTGTCATCACTGTCCCCTCCTTGTTTCACTACTTCTCAGTTTTAGACAGACACTGCTAACCAGATTGTTGCTGGCAAAACATTACACTGGAATGGTGCCCGGTCCTCCTCTATATTGGAAAAGAAGGCCCTTAGGACTGATACAGAGAGATCAGCACTTGATCATAAAGATCACTGGGAAGTCCTAGCGAGCCAGACAACCTTCACATCTGAAAATGACAAGTCCATATCACAGTGAAACTTTGCATTTATACGTCATTTCATTTCTAAACACACCAGACTATCTGAAGTTATTTATCTGCACCAGATCATCTTTGCATTATTATCCCTGTTTTAAAGATTATGGTATTTACCAAGATTCTGGACCTGTATGGAGTTACCCAGATGACATTTCCCTGACAGTAACTGCAAGAGTGTATCTCACTTTGGAGGATGATGCCCTAACTGATCATGCCAAACACACAGAGGGCAGAGTCTAGATTAAAAATTTTAACTCCAGAAAGCAGCTCCAATCAGAAAAGCAATTAGACAAGTCCTTAAACTTGAGCATATGCTTTTCTGTTCCTGGTACAGAAAAGACTTTTGCTCAAAGCATTATTCTTGTCATTAAGAATAACGTTGTAAAAAACTTGAATAAAATAGTTCTTTCAGATCAATCTAGAAGGCAATTTCATCTTGGATTCTACTGTTGCTTTTGAAGTCAGTGAGAGTTTTGCCATTAATTTTGATATGATAAAGATCAAGCTTTTAATGCACACACTAACTTTTAATTGACTGAAGCAAAACAATTAGGATATTGTTTGCTTTGCACTCACCTGAGATTTTTTGCAAAACAATCCCTTTCATTTTACTTCAGGGACTGCCAGGTGTTCTGAACAGCCTGTGCTTTTCCATCTTAATGCTAAATGTAATGCCAATTACAAAAAAAACCTCTTCAGAGACATTTGCCAAATTTGAGACTCATTTTAACAGACATTTGCTAACAGTTGCAAGTTGCTCACAACACTGAAACCAGCTATAGGCAATGATTGCTTTTATTGAAGAAAATAAAATGACCACAATTATATTAAATTGCATTCTCTTATACTTGGAACTAGAAAGTGGAGCTGTGCTGAAAGGAACAGATAGTGCACAGATGCTAATGTAATATACCTGAATACTTGAAATTAAAACATACAAATTACACCAGTCATCTCTACTTACATAAGCAACTATCAGTCACTTAATAATTTGTTAATGCTCTTACTAAGGCAAGACAGTTACATGGAAAACTCTGTCTTAACTGTTATAGGCCTGTCCAAATCCCAATTTAGGTAAATTAATGATACTTCACCAAGTTAAATTACCCCTGTGTTTTGTTCTGATCTGCTGTTTTCTTCAGATTGTATGCTGTTATGGAATGTTGCTAAGCGTTTTTACATAATTTGAGATGCTGTCCTCACATCATTATAGCAGGTGAGGTCCTCCTTAGTGTGAAATAAGTCTAGCAAGCTACACTGAATAGCTTTAGGCTGAAAATTTGACCCACCAGGTTTTGATATACAAAAGTCTTAATTGGTCTAAAGTTATAGCATAGAAGGTAAACAAATCACAAAACAATCCAAACCGTGTTCTAATAGTAACTGTTGTTCAACCTCACTGCAAAGCAGATGCACTTCTGGCATGTTTAGGAAGATAAATACTAAGATCCTAATTGTAATATCAATCATTGGGATTTATTTGCTAGTCATTCTAGAAATCACTTTAGTAGTAACTTGCTGGATAAATTTTTTTCAAACAAAAGTGATAGACATTATATAAATTTGAGCTGTTATCCTCAGAGCTTGCCAGCATGTGAACTCTCTGAAAGATAAAGCAATTTTGAAGCAAGCTTACTCAAGACTCCACAACTCTATAGGGCATGGAGCACTCTGTATGATTTGAGGGGATGCTAAAAGCACTGATCACCCTGCAGGTATAGTCTAGATTAGAGCATATTGAAACAGATTACAGTAATCGTTGTATCAAATAAATCACTGTCCTACCATCCAGTCTAAAGTTTTCCACTTCCCGGGTATCTCTCTACACACATGCTCACACTCACATGTACCTATTAGCAAATCAAACCACAGACCTGTAGTGTTTACCCTTTTGTACTGCAGAAGTTATTATATGACAATCATATATGATACAAGACCTGCCTTTCCTGATTATATTCCCTCCCTGCTTAAATTAGTTTTTTCAAAGGTTAATGTCTTTAAAAATATCAATTTTCTACCATATTTCAAGGGAAGGGGATGGAAGGGAAAGAAAGTTTGAAACCATGGAAGCAGAGACTGGACAGCAACGAGCTCAATTTCTGAATAAAATGCAATAGAGTGTGCATAGAAAGAGAGGATTCTCCAGTTTCTCGTGCAGTTGCTTAATATCCTGCCCTGCCTAACTATCCTTTAATGCTCCCCTACTGTCAATGGGGACAAAGAGGTAACAGATAAGAAAATCCAACTCACCTAGTTCAGAAATTTCTGCCAGGGAGAAAGGATCAACAGATTTTTAAAGGTGGTTGGTTCTCTCCACTGGTCACAGAGGGAGCTGAGATTATTTACTTGGACTAGACAGTCAACATTTACTAAGTTTGTAAGATAAGAGCCCATCCCTGAGAGATTTGCTAAAAGAGTTGCTGTTTTGATGAGCTTGAATTTCTTCAGAACGGTGGTAGATGGATACACCACATGCAACTGCACACAGTCAATACCATCTTGCAGCTCTGCTTTCTCTTTTTGTGCCTTTGCTTGCCAAGAGAAGTCCAGCAAGATTTCTTGACAGTGTCTTTGCCATGAGGTTTGGTTCTTCAGAAGATTAGAAGGTAAAAAGAGCCTGTTGGCATTGTTTACTGAGGAAAGGATGCACAAAGGAGCAAATCTTTCAGTGTATGTTCACACCTTAAAATAAGACTTGTTGGAAGGCTTTGCCTGCATAATATATAGACTGTGATACCAAAGGTGAAAATTGCTTTCCTCATTCCCAGTCAACACTTTTTTTTTTTGAGGGAGATGAGAGAAGGAGCCTTCTGAATACATTGGTCATGAAATTCCAGTTATTTTCTCATTATGTTCACTGGTTTGTAATATACACACCTAGCCATTGCTTGGAAAGACCAAATATTATGTGAGGTTACTCTCTCAGGGAAGTAATGGCTTTTATAACCCCGTTTTCTCTGATTTCCTACAGAATCCCTGAAATCCACCTCTTCAAAGGTATCATTTTCTATTGATCTCTGCTCCAGCAGAAAGCATATCCTAATACACACACACACACAAAGCAAGCTGAAAATTAGAGCAGGCTGGAAAACAGAAATCCTCTTTTGCAAAACTGGCTGATATTTTGCCACTTGAACTTGTTCTGTGCCCAGTAAAAGAATGAAAAGAGAAACCATCCAACCAGCCTGCATTTGAGATGCACAACAGCTAACGTGAAGTCAGTAGCTGGCCCGTCCACAGTAGCTTTCTGAACCTCTCTTGCATGCCAGCTATGGATTCAACCATTCTCAATGCATCATCTCACTCATTACAGCTTTTCCACTTCACATAAAAAACCCCAACGAAACAACAAGCTTATCTGCCCAGAATCAGGACCACACAACATTTGCATTCAATCTGATCTGCCACATCACAGGTAAGAGGCTGAATCACCTGCCTGTGTTTAGTGAAAAGTCCAGAAGAGATTAAGAGAAAGACTGACTACAGACTGCTGGATGAAGACACTATTTGTCATTAGGTAGATGAGGTAGAAAACTGTCTTCTGGTTTAGGATTTTAATGCCAATTTATAGTATTTCAGAACCTAAACAGTGGAGTCATGCCAATGCTAAAGTGAGTCCATATCTTTAACTAAGCATTCAAGACCCAACAGAAAAGTGAACTAGTGTTTTTCAGTGAGTGTTCAAAGGTTGTAGAGAGCACGATGCTACAATTTTGTGAGCCACTGTAGTGCAGTTTCCAGTAGCCTCTTCGGGAAAATGTTTAATTTAGATACAAGTTTTCTAGAGCAGTGAAGTACTGGTTTGATAGCATGTGGTAAAAGTTATATTAGTCCCAGGATTTACTTATAAGTCATCCTCCCTTGTCCAGTCTTAAGCAAATGTTTTGAAGAAGGCCAAACATTGGGAAATGAGCAGTTTATGTAGTTGTCCCAAAACAAAAAGAGACGAGAAACAATTATTATCTGCTGATGCAGTTTATTTTGGGAGAAACTTCTTGAGCTGAGGTGGGCTGAAGCCAGGAGAGAATATTCATAGTAACTTAAAATCCTGACAAAATGCTTTGGGGAACTTTTATATCTTGATGAGCAGTATGTGTTTTAGAAGACTTTGTGTTTGTTGTTTGTCTTGTTCAAGATCCCTTTGGATTCTGGTGGCTGTGGTTTTATTAAAAATGACCCCTCTTGTTGTGAGGGCTTCTGAGCTCATGGCCTCAGGTTGCATGCATACTTTTACAAGTGACTTGAAATCACTCACTGTCACACTGACTCTTCTGTTTCATTTTCTGCTTACTGAACACAGAGCAGAGATGGATGTTTTCACTGGGTCTGTCACCTGCAAAATCTTGGAGGGAGAGCCTAGATATAAACACGGTGATTTTTCTTTTTGCCCTACTGATCCCAGTGGAAGTCAACTTTTTCCTAATCCTCCTAGAATATTCTGTGGTTAAAATAAAAAATATCATCTCACCTATCATTTTGCATAGTAACCCTATATGCATGCCTTCTGCCAATCCCCAGTATGGAGATCACTCTTTCACTTAAAGGTAGCCAGAGGCACATTGTACCATTTCCCAGGTGACTCCAGTGTTTGTCCCCCACTGTGATTCTGGAAGAGTTCAGATCCATCCCTCTGACAACAGTAACAGAGATACACTCACTTTTAACTTTACATTACCCTTCCCTAATTAGTTTCTCAATTATTTCACATTTTTCTTTAATTGATATGTTTTCCTTTGAATTTGTGTGATGCCAGAGATCAAAGCTGTCTCTCCTTTTCTTCCCCTCCTCCCATGACATCCTATCAAGGGAATGGCCATGCAGGTGTAGTGGTGTTAGAGCTTATACCCATGAGGTACTTCTATGAAACCAAGAAAAGCCAAGTAACCTCTCTAGTAGATTTTAATCAGATGTTAATTTTAAAACAAACAGATTTCATCTGGGTATATAAACGAAAAAGTCTGGAGCTCTATAAAGAAAAGAAAAGTGTGAGAGCCATTCATAGACCTCAAAGATAGAAAAAAATGGGAGAACAGAAATCCTGAGTCAATAACCTGTTTCTCTGAATAAGGCCAGGTCAGCTAACAGCCACTCTTAATGCTGACATGCTCCCTACCAAGAGGTACACCAGAGTCCTTGGTATTGAATCTGTGTACCAGGAGTGGTGCTACCTCTTTGTTCTGCCCTCACTGCAGAGTAGTGAACCCCAAAGTCTTTTTAATTGTGAATTTCTTGTTTTACAAATATTGCATGGATCATGAGGTAAGATCTCCAGGACAAGTCAAATTCTTCCAAACTGCCTGACCAAAAATAAAACCTCGTTTGCTTCTCACATTAACAAAAAAGAAGGTAGTTAACTTTCTGATTTGTTGTTATTTTTCTTCTATATACCATCTCCTTGTGTGGCAGTTGCTGCTGATTGTGATGCAAGGTTTGTTGGTTTAAGGTTTTCTTTTTGGTGATGTGTGACTTTTTATTAACATTAAGATGAAAACCATGAAATACTTTCACATTAACCATGTGAACCAGCTTCTCAGTCTTTTTCCATCTGAGTAGCGATTTAGAAACAAAAACCTAAGAATCTTATGTCCATTCACATGAACATCCAGGTCCCCTAGATATTTAAGCACTGTTTCTCAAGCTGGTCTCAAACACAGTAACTGTGTAATTAATCATCTCTGACAGTGATGGTTTTGACCTTTTTTCATAAAACAAAGAGTTTATCTTCCATGTTACCAAGCAAAAAAGACAATATATTTAAGTAAGAAATTAATCAACTGGATAACATCTCACAATATTTTTTTTTCTTTGATAAAGGAAAAGATTATCTTAAAACTAGTCTCAAAGAACACCAGGGACTAGTGGAAATGTTTATACTTTTAGACATAAGAGAGCACCTTTCCTGAAGCTCCTAGAACCTTGAGAGAAGTGATTGGTATGAAGATGGAGGACTTTGAATAGAATAGAATGTGAAGAGAATCACAGAATCATTTAGATGGGAAAAGATCCGTGAGATCATGAAGTTCAATTGTTAACATAGTACTGCCAAGTTCACCACTAAACCATGTCCTTAAGCACCCCATCTACATGTCTTTTCAATACCTCCAGGGATGGCAGCTTAACTGTTTCCCTGGACAGCTTGTTCCAGTGCCTGACAAACCTTTCAGTGAAGATACTTTTCCCAATATCCAATCTAAACCTCTCCTGGCACAACTTGAGACCATTTCCTCTTGTCCTATCACTTGCTACCAGGGAGAAGAGACCAATCCCCACCTCATTACAACTTCTTCTCAGACAGTTTTAGGAAGTAATAATGTCTCCCATCAGCCTCCTATTCTTCAGATAAACATCCCTGGTTCACTCCTTATAGGTCACATGCTCTAGACCCTTCACCAGCTTGATTGTCCTTCTCTGGACATACTCCAGCACCTCAATGTCTTTCTTGTAGTGAGTGGCCCAAAACTGAAATATTCAAGGTGTGGGCTCACAGAGGGATTATCACTTTGGTAGTTCTGCTGGCCACAGAATGCAGAAGCCCAAAATTATGCCATTGCAACTGCAAAGTGGAAAAAGGGGAGGGTGGAAAGCTGTTGCATGAGATGCCTTTTAGGGCACTTAATACATAGAGCAAGAAAGTAGGCAAGATGAAGTGGTGACCATTTAAAAATCAATCTCATCAGAAAGGTACTTTAAATAGTTTCAATATTTTGGCTTCTATGTAGTCACCCTGTCCCATCTGCTTCAGTTAATACTGTAGCTCTACTGGAGCTGTGGAAGAGCAACTAGAGTCTTGCCTGCTTCATGCATCACTGACAGAGTTGTCAGCTGAGTCCCCAGCTGTAGATTCTTTATTGGTGATGATAATGGGAGAAACAGAAGGGAACACAGCTTGACTTGCAGGGCCCAGGCTGATTACCCATTTAGAAAAATAATCCTTTTACTCATAAACAGAGCAAAGCTGATAATGACCCATCAATAGAAAACAAATGGGGAACCCCCACAACTAGCTGTGAGGGAGTCCATCTGACTCCACAGAATGTGCAGTAAGGAGTAAAGAGATGAAGGGAAAATTCAGTGGGATCAAATTACATGGGATTATACAGGCTGGTATGTGTTTTCCATAAGGTAAAATATTTCAGAAAACTGGAAAATCATCAATTATTAGTGTACAGTTGGTATGAGAAAAACAAACAGCAGACATATCTGAAATGTAATCCTGCCCTTCTATTCACCATAGAAAATCAGCAGTCAAGGATTATGACTGTCTTCAATGTGAGGAAGAGACATGGGGAATTTTTAAATAGGGAAAAAAGGATGAGTCCATCTGCTGCAAAGAAGATACATTTCCAAGAGTCTTGCAGAGAGAAAATACAAACAACAACAAATAAGTTTATTTATCTACAAATATACAACTACAAAAATGTTGAATTTCAACATTCTAAGTTGAAAAAGAACTCTGCCAGTATCCACAGTGCAGGTGCTCAGAGTCACAACTGAGTAGAAAGCCTTAGGAAATAGAGATGGAACAGAAATTCTTAGGGGATCAGGCCTCATTACAGAACCAAGATCTAGAAAACAAGAGATCCTCTTACCGTCTCATGGTCCAATTCTCCATAACACTCAGAAGAGGTCAAGTGTTTTTTCTGTGGAAATAGGAGTAAAGGCCGTTGTAGCAACCACATACCCTGATGCAAAATGGCATGCAGAGCCATAACCCCAAAAGGTGAGATTTTTATTCAATTGTCCTTTGTTTTTCAGCTTAAGGATGACAATTTCAAATCCATAGTGACATTTTACTCCATCCAATTTTTATTTCTGGAATAGAAAGTCTTACTGCGCTGTTGAGTTTGTGTAGCTGCTTTTCAGACAGCATCTCAATGCAGTTAGCAGCTCTCCATCTTCAATCCACTCTTGCAATGCTTGACAGGACAAGTGCTCTGTGGAGACATGACAACTTCAATAGCACAGAAAAACAGTCTGAAACCTAGCTGTAGTTACCTTCCAGATAAATAAGATCTGTTCATTTATTGTGTTCCACTGGCTAACATTTTAATGGGCAGAGTTCTGCACTACAGAGAATTTCCATCATAAAGCTCTGTCCTGTACTGCAAGATGGTAAATATATAAGGCCCAGAAAAGTTATAATACCTACAGAATGAACCAATTAAAGCCAGAATGTTGTTGAACCTTAATCAAGTTAAAGTCTATTTTGTTCTACTCCACTAAGATATCATATATATGGACATTTTTCCTCCTACATCTCATGGCACCCAAATCAGACAGAATGATGATGTCATGCTCCCTAGTAGTAGATAAAAGTTCCATTTAACTATCCTAGGGATAGATTGGACCCTGTTCTCAAAGGTCTGTAGTCATTATGCAAAAACTGTTATTCCCTGTACAAAATACTAGAAATTCTGTATAGTGACTTAGAGGACCTAAGAAACTGGACCTAGGAAGGCACACACTAAAGCTGCAAACTTGAGTGTCTTCCAGTGTGTCCACACTAGTGTTTTAGTTTGGAGTAAGGTGCAGTTTTGAAGTTTAACTCCAGACCATCCCCACTCATTATGTTTGTCTTCATTTTGCAGAGCTGTCCCAGTGAGCACTGAATCCACTGCAGAGGAAACTATATCCAGAGATGTGCTCCAGGAACTCATCAAATGTGCTCCAGCTGCTAATCAATATTCAGTTTGTGGGACCAGACTAGTACTACCACAAGATGATCCCCCACCACTCCTTTGAAAATGTGTTGTGCAGAGGTCACAGAACCAACATTAATCTTTCTGAACTTGCTTCTGTTGGGTCACAAACCTTGGTAATGCAGGTAAAATCATTGTTCTTCCCACTGAGCCAACTGGCACATCTGGAAAGGGAGCTTAAGAAGGACTGTAGCTTGTCTTGAGGCTAGGAGAGGATAGCTGTCTTCAAGGATGGCTGTCACACATGTTAGTAGCAATTAAGCAACAACTCTCATCCCACAAGGTTTTAGGTAACATCCAGAGTGCTAACAAAGCTCTTTATCTTTACTAGTGTTCTTACCAAGGATGCAGGGAGAGACCACAAACACACCTTTATTTGCAGTATAAGTAGGCCAAGAGAATTCACCCAGACAGTTTGCTCCTTATGCGTGCTCTAAATTTTTTCCAGTCTTCCTTAAGCCAATATAGAAGGAAATTCCCCTCTCTTTTAGAGTGACTTCCCTCCAGCAAGCCTAGGTGTACATCAGAGTTTTGTATTTTAAACTGGATGTTTGGGGAAATGGACTTTATGCTTGTATCTTTCTGTGTTTGGGGCAAGTCACACAATTTCTACGCATCCCTTTTTCAGCTTTTAAAATAAGAGTAATAATTATTCTAAACCTCTGCAAAGCAGCCAAAAGCTACTACAGCATTTTTTAAATGTACCAGTATCTCAAACGTTTGCAGTTTCTCAGCGAAAAAGTTACCTCAACAGATTTTGGATCTGACTTCTATCCAAAAACTGCTTTAGGAAAATTACCAGGTAGCAATAAATCCAAATTGTCAGGAAAGAAAACTTTATTCTGGCTGGAAGACAAAAATAAAAAATTGTGCCAAAGTGAACAATATTTCAGGCTCTTAAATAAAAGGACCTTGTGAGTTTTCCCATGAACATTATGAAGAGGCACTTTTTTCTATTTAATGCCAGCCAGTTTGTCCATTTCCCAGTCAGCATAGACACACACTAGATCAATTCACATCTGTGCAGGATCTCTCTACCCACTGCGTTTAATTTTTCTGTACAAAGCCATCATTTAAATAAATAAATAAAACCTTTCTTCCTTCAACTGTGTTCCAAGTTACAACAGTTTTCATTAAAAACAGCAAAGGTTTGTCTGGGTAGGTCAGACCTTGAAACCTAGAAATTAATTACTGATAGGCACTCCTGCTGTCAAGCTACCCTGTATTTCCCTAGCTGAAGTTCAAAAAACACAAAATCCATTCAAAGGCCATAATAAAGCTGTGTTTTGAACAGCTCATTGGTGTATATTTTTTATCTTTTTCAGCTTTAAATAAGTAAGTCCTTTATAATTCTCAATGTTTCTCTGAGTCATCTTGAAATCTTCCCTTTTGCAGAGAAAAATCTGTTAGCATTTGCTTCTCTGCTATTTATTTCTCCTGAACAAATACTTCTCGTTTATCTCAAACTGCCTGTTTCTAATCAGTCTCACAAAGTCACTCAAACAGGTATAGTGCAGTTGTTCCACATGAACCTCTTTGTTAAAATATTTTCTTCTTCCTTCTCTTATTCTGAACCTCCTCAGGAATTTTTTGAGGGTTAGGTTTTTGTGGCTGTTGTAGGGATATGTGTTTGGTTTTCATTTGGTTTGGTTTTAAATTGTGCCATTTTAATTAGGTTCTTGAATTAATTAATTGGAGAATTCTACCAGTGACTGGCCTTAAGCATTTGTCATTCATTGCATTTTCACTGCTATAATCTGTTAAAAAACTTCCAAGTAAGTTAAAACTGAAGGCTCCTTTCACACATGGCTGTCTCAGAAAAATTATGCTTTTTGAATTGCAAGTGTTCCCGCCTACAGCCACACAATTTTTTTCTAGTACTGTAACTGCACTTGGTACTTAAGAAGATACTTGGTAATTACTGGGTGTGTACTCTGGAACTCCTTTTGTAGACAGTGACCAAATGACACTGACAGTCAGTAAAAATTTGACTCATAATTGGAATGGGGGTTTTGCTAATTTCCATCCTCTCTCTTCTCTCAGAGGGACAATTCATGTGCCATAAGCACGGTCCTCTCAGGTCTTTCTTGCACCTGTATTTTTCCTCCTTAACTTTTATGGGGAAAGCTATGTGGTTATTATGAAAGCTTGGTTGTATCTTGGTTTCCATGCTCACTCAGAGGTTTCACCTGTCTGAGGATCTCTCTAGACCATCGCCATGTGCCTATGGAGAGAGTGGCACCTATCACTAGGAGCTGGAGGAAAGAAAGAGGAAAGCAATAACTTCTATAACCACTTAGGCCACTGTTCCTATTCTTCTCCTACATGCTCAGTTCATAAAGTCCTTTGCCAGACTTGTACAAATCAGTAGATTACATTATGATTTGTCACAGCATCTAACAACGTCTCACATTCCAGTCATAACAAGCTTATCATTGAAAATGGACCCTAACAAGCAATTAGATTTTGTGTACAGCTATCGTGGTATGTTATAACATAATAGTTTTTGCTTCTCCCTATTGGTTTTCCTTAGGTTTAACTTCTAATAATTTCCTACAATGCTAACTGTTGAATACATTACTGATACCTTGGTACCTCTAAATTACCTCTAGAAGTCTTAGATATTTATACACTAAATTAAAATCACAGTAGGATATCTATGCCTTTGCTTCTACCTGCCAAGATTTAAGTTGTCTCTCTCATCTGTTGATGGATATTACCAGGATATTAAAAACCTAATTATTTTTCTTTCTTTAAATATCTTTTTTTTGTGTTTTTTTTTTTTAGGACCAACTAACTCAAGTAGCTCTTTTGTATTCCTTTATTAGCTTGCAGCACGCTTTGTCTTGCATGACACAATTTAAAAATGAACAAGAGAGGCCATGATGAATGTTTTTTTTTTTAAAAAGGCTGATCCACCATTTAGTCTGATTTCCCCTTTCTGGTTATGGCTTGGTTTTAAGTGTGCAAATGGCAAAATGACTTAGGGGATTTCTGGAAAAACAATTAAAATAGCAAGACCTCAACTTGTGCTTATAAACACTGTCTAGAAAGGCTAGATAGATTTGAATAACCTGAAAAAAACAACACCAACATATTTCAAATTATTGTGTGCTATAGAGAGAACTCAGTCTCATTTGGGCACTGCAAGGATTTCCACTAAATTGAGTCTGCTAAATCTCTAATGGTACTCCTCTCCCAGCAGGAGAATGTCAGATACCAAACTAGCGGTGGTCCATGATTACCATCCATGCTGGATCACTAGTGTGGCACCTGTACATTGTAGGAGTAAAGCATCCTCAGTTCAAAAAGGTAGCATGTACAGTGGCTCTCAGCTAGGACTACCCAAAATTATGAGCAATGTTGGATCAGTTGCCACAGGGTTTATTCTCAGGGGTTTCCATTCATGCCAACAATTCTTGTCTGGTGTAAAAGTGCAATGGCTCCACCAGATGTGGTTTGAGATACTTAAGATATTCATCAGTAAAGGATCTGACACAAAGAAGTTAAACATGGGAATAAACAGAGAATCTGAGAATAGATAACAGTGCTGATGTTGAAGGTCATCTAGTCCAACATTACTGCTAAAAGCAAGTCAGCTAGAACAAGTTGTTCAGGACCATGTCCAGTCAGGTTCTGAAAATCTGCAAGGATAGAGACAACTGCTCTGGGCAACCTGTTTCAGGAGAACACTTCCATAAGATGCCATCCTGTACAGTTGCAGAAATAAGCAAATAAATAGATAAATCACTAGAAGTATTTCCAGGAATCAACATGTATTCCTTTCTCTAGGAAACTGTCCTCACCCAGACTATAAAAAATTCAAGTTTTATAGTTAAGGATTTTACGAGAATACCATCAGCAAACTTGTTCCTTGTCTACAGTAAATTGTAGAGAGTTATTTTCGCTGATTCCCCATTCACAGTTCATGCTCTAATGCTTTGTCATACAACACAAACTCTTTGTTTCTGGATGATTTATGTAATTCTTTATCCCAGCACAAAATCTAAATAGAAAATTTCACACTACGTGAAGTATTCTCTCAGTAAATGTTTGTGCATTTCAGCTTGACATTTGCCTTACATGGTAATAGAAAACCTCGAGCACTCAAATAATTGTGAAAGACAGACACAAATGGATTGTGAAGAAAATAATTAAATTTTAATTCACACTCAAATGTGAACAAATATTCACAGAAAAACTGATCCTAACATTCACTGAGCATACACCATTCAGTGTTTGGGAAACGTATTTGCTTATGGTCTTCACAAATGACTATGTAATTTTGTAAAACACCTTGCTTTTCTTCCAGTTCTGCTTCTCATAATTTATGGCAGTTTATTAACAACTGCTTTAGGTTTGCCCTGAATTGCTCTGGCCCTCTCTTCCCTTCAGAGAACTTAACTCTGCAGTTCCCTTACTTCCCAACACAAGAGGGAGCTCAGGAAATCCTTCCGGATTTCCACTGAACAACTTCTCCCCTATTTTGAGGAATCAAGCTATGTCCCATGAGCACTTCTGTCTGTTCTGGTTGCATAATACAGCTGTGGCTTTTAGTCTTTTAGGCCATCAGTTTGTTTCAAAGCAAGAGACAGTGAAGACCATGTTGGCATATGGAGCATGTGTGTCTCAGCAGCTGACCTCAATTTCTATCCCATGGCTGCCCACAGCTGTGTTAGGCGGGATGCAGTACCCAGAGCTCAGGGTAATGCTGCCTCGTGGAACTTTGGGCAAAGTCTGTCCTGGCCCAGTTGCCCTTTTCTGTCAGAGACACCTTACTAAAATTTAATACTGATTTGCATTTTTAAGGAGCCCATAGCTCTCTGTTTTGCTGTTTTTATAACACATAAAAAATTATCTTCCCAGCAATACTAGTCTTTCTGCACTTTTATGGAATTTTCAAGGTCCTCTAATCAAACAAATATTTTGGTTTTGTTTTGGTTTTTTTTTTAAATATTGAACTCTGAATTGTCCCTACCTCCCTTCATTAGGCTGTTCACCACATTTTAATCCAGTGTGGCATTTTCAGCTCCTCATATTTGGCATTTGCTACAAGCTTGCATCCCTTCTGCAGTACTGAGAGCCCTCACTACACAGTCTGCTCCCTGTAGGACTGAACAAGGCTCCACCTGTTTTGAGGTCTTGAGCTCTTCTCTTACGTTGATGAACTACATAACCCTTCCAAATTTTTTTACCACACTTCTAAAGAGTCTCACTACACTCATTCTCATTTTGTTGTTTTCTTCTCCATAGCCAGAAAACCCCTTCAGTTTGCATCTTACTCATAGCTGTGGCAGAAAAAAAACCCAACACACCCAACAACCAGTGAATAGAAATAAGAATTCTAAGCAGCACTTTAGCTAGTTAGCTAAATAAAGAAATAAATATATGTGTAGACCTGCATTCCTACATAAAATTAACTGAGTGATGAATTAAGTGATGAATGCTCTTGCTCTCATCAACATTAATAGAAATTTTTGGATGTTCAGATCTATGCAAACTTAGGCCTTATTTTGGGTATTTATTTTTGAAAACACATGGCCAGACTCTCCACTAAGAGAGAGAAACAGAGTGCAGTGAACTGAACGATGCACTGTGAGTAACTATAACATTCCTTTTTGGCAATAAAACAAATGACAGCTACTTCACAGCAGATTCACCTGTATTTAAGGGCATATGAAGAAAAAAAAAAGAGACAGAGGACACTTCTTTCATTATTGTTTTCTCAAAGTGCAAGTTTCAGCCAGCATTTTTAGAAGGCTTCTACTATATTACATGGCATTACTGGCCATGTTGACTGACATCATTTAGGGTTAACAGAGCAAAATGGGAATTGACATAATTTTCTGATTTCTTCCCATAAAAAACAATAGTCCTATAGATCAACAGTACTTCCAGAGCAACAATGGGTAAACCAGACAGATTTTATATTGGCTTCAAATTCACAGATGATGTTAAAGTGCTGCCCTGAAATACCTAAATATTTTGACAGCAAGACTAGGCTGGAAATACTGTTAGGTCAACATGGCTTGTGTAATTTCACATTTTTCTCATTCTGGTCATTTTGCAAATAGCTTGTTTTCCTTCACAGCTTATTGAACCAGTGAGTTTTATACCTTCCTTTTGCTTAGGACCAGACCTAGAGTGAGTTTTTGCCTTCATATTTTGACACTTGAATTTCTGTTCCCGACAGAAACGAGGAATTATGGATGTGCAACTAAGCATTTTGGAGACCCAGGAATGCTGGACTCTCTAAGGTGATTGCATCTGAGTCAGGAAGTACATCCCTCATTGAAAGCATACAGGTAGAGCAATCAAAAGAGGACATCCCATTTCACGTTTCTGCTAATGCCTGTAAAATCTGCCTAGTCATGCTCAGCAGCTGAAGCACATGGGAAATCTAATTGCAATTTACAACTCCATCCTGGGGAACCGAACCATGCAGTGACTCAGTCCGTGCACAGATGGGACTTCTGTCTTGTATCAGCTGCTGCAAAAATGCACTTACATTCTGTCACAACAACATAACTTTTTCTGAGGGCCCACAAAAGAGTGAAGAAATTGCATCTCAGACACTGATCTTGTTAAGAGAACAATTCCTGAATCTTCCATATCTCAAATTAAGTATCATGAACTCCACAGCCAATGGGAACTAAATTCTCTGGCTGGGTAACCTTGTTACATTCTGTCCTCGCAATGTGATGTACTTTGCTTCACATCCCTGCTGCAACTGTGAGTGCAGGCAGACACCCCAACATCAGCTGACTCAGAATCTCAGGCAGGTTTGCCTTGCAAATGAGAAAGATCAATCAACTTTCCTTCTCTCATTTTTTTCCAGTGTAACCTTTCTTCATCTGATTAATCCACCATTACAGAATATATGAAAACTAATGTGTAAGGAATAAGGGACAGCAAGAAGAAAATCATATGTGCAAAAATTAAAGGAAAAGGAGTTATTTTAAACTTGTGTCAAAATAAAAGGGAATAAAGGCTGAAGGGAAATTGGGTGAATGCGAAGCACATAAAATGCCACACTGAGGTAGGCAAAGTATAACGTACTTCTGAAATTCACTGCTACAGTTAAGTCCACATCTGACTTTTAAAGATTAGTATGTTGAATCTGAGAGCTTCTTTGGAGTAAATCATGCTAGCTTCTATGGAAATTCACACTGGCAATAAAAAAAAAAAAAAAGAAAAAGAAAGAGTGGTCTATAGGGAATTATGACTTTTAAAGACTTTCTACAAAGATGATTTTTCAGGCCTATTGTGTAAATCTGTTTCAGTTCCTGGATCATTTAGCAAATAAAAGAATTCTGACCTTCTTTCTCATCAGTTTAGGTGGTAGCAGTGTGTGCTTAATTCACATGCTAAAAATCCTAAGGACTTTTAAACGGAGTATAATAACACAGCAATGCAGCCACAATAACTGGTTTTTATGCTGCAGGAGAATGGCTGTCTTAATTAATTTTCTCAAAACATTACCAGATATCAAACTTCATTAAACTAATCACTTATTTGTGTTATCACTCAAATCCATTCTAAGTTATACAAATGAAATTTTGAAGTATCATCTATAATGCTCCTTTTTAATTTATTTTTTTAATTGTTTAATCAGAGACATGGAAGAAGCTAATAGTTTAAAATTTCACAGCTCTTTTCTACTGGTGAAAAAATTCCTTGTGGCTTTTTTGGATTGTTTTGTTTTGTTTTTTCTTTGTCAATCCTCCTTATATACTACTGTCTTTAAAACAGCAGATTACCTTCCTTTCCATTTATAGTCAGAATTGTTTATACACAATCCTGGTCTCTTCCATCTTGCTTGTGGATACATGGTAAAAACAAGTCATGCACCTTTCTGTGGTGCCCAAAGAGACCAAAATCTGTACTGGCGTTGTGGCCAGTCTCTACAATAGCTGCTCCTTCAATTCAGAGGGATAAAAGCAGGCCAGAAAAGCTTCCATTGCTGCTGTCTACACTGTTTCCTTTTGTAGATTAACCTAGGGTAGCTTTTTGAAGGGTTAGTATTTAACTCCTTTGTGGATTGCTTATTTGTTTGAGTAAAGGTAAAACAGCTTTGTAAAGAATAAATATGTTTAGTAAGATTTGCCACACTTTTCTTAAAAATGCACATGGTGTATGTTAAAGACAACCAAACAAAATGCAAGGCAAAAGCCTGCTCGGTAAGAGACTGGAATTACACATACAATAAAGCAATGGAGACAATGAGTTCACTTCAGTTATTGCAGAAAAGTTACTTTTTCTCCCACTTTCTTGAAATTCTTCTGGAAGATACTACAAACTTCCCAGAGAAACAGATCTCAATCTAAAGAACATTGTTTTATAGTATTTTACTGTATTTTTGGTCATGTCACTAAGTTCCATAACTCAACATTTATGATAGGTGAAAAAATACTAAATTTTAACCAAGTCCATACACCTAAGATTACAGTGAGGCTTCCTGATTGTTTTATTGTGCCCCTGCTCTCTATTTATAAGAAGGAAGAAGCTGCAGATTTTGTATCCTAACTTGCATTGTGCAAACCACCAATGATGACAGATGTCTTCTAAGCTGCAGTTAGTGAGAGAGCATAGATTGAAACTCTTAGTTTTTATTATTGCCTTTGATGCACACAAATCCTTTAAGAGGAATTTTAGCAATTGTTCTACTATTGCATGTCCCCTCTCTCCTTCAGATGAATTATTCATACTTTGTTGTCATAGCAATCCTTTCTCTCACTGAAATGTTTAATAACTAGTCTTGACTCCCAACTAGACAATGAATCAAGGTGTAACAAAAGCTTTATTAACTAATGTGCTTTGAGGCAGATGCATTGTTTGTCTTCCACTTACACTTGCCTTGAGCTGATGTCAGTTCAGTGCAGTGATATTAATGATGACAGCAAAGACGCCTGTAAGAAACACCTTTCACATAAGCTAGTTTCTTAGATAGTGTCCACCTCCTTTGCAGAGTGATGAGCCTGTTTTTTTGTTAGCCTGACTCTTCTCAAAGCAGCAGTAGTCAGCCACTGCTCTCTGCACGGGACTCCCTGCCGTGACAGATGTGGATGTGGGGGTTACTGGGTTGTTAGGAATCACAGAAAGTGTCAAGTCTTAGCAAGGAGAAGAGTGACAACAGCATTTTTCAGTTTTAAGCCTGTATCTAAATTATGTACCTGTGTTGTTTTACTCTTTGTGTCCCATATTACAGACCAAGTAGTAGTTGTTGATCTAACTTGTCTGTTTGCTCCAATTGCTATGGTGACCAGTAGGATTGATATTTTACATCTGAGCACTGTATTAGAGATTATCATAACCTTTCCACCTGAAAACGAAAAATCTGAATGCAAGAAAGCATTCAGTGAATATTGTATTGTTAGTATTCAGATTGAAGTTTTCCTACCATTTTTACAACAGTGCCTTTGGGGAATAATTGTCACAAAGGATTAAATCCGCTTTTAATTTTTACTTTCCCTAGCAGAAAGATACCTACTTCTTTAGCAATGGTGTCACCTTACACAGTTGAAGACCTGAAATCACAGTAATGAAGACATTTTCCCTTCCTTTGATGAATGCTGGAGAGCCAGCACAGGAGGTGACCAGCAGCAGAGTGCTGCTCTCCTGCAACAAGATTCAGTGGTTCCCAGCTTCCAAGCCTGGTCTCACACATTTCTTTCCCTGCACAGTTTTTTGCCTTTTTTTTTTTTTTTTTGAGGTTAGAGATAACATCCTTCAAAAACAATTTTGAATTCTCTGTGTATAATTTAAATCAGTCTGTTATGCCTTTAATTTCACAGTTTATGGGAGCCCTGATCTTCTGCATTGCCTAAACCTGAGAAGGTGATACTGTCCATAAGAAGACAGGGACAGCCTTGGTGTTTCAGTTTGTTCAGTTCAATGCAGGTAACTTTATAATCCCTATTCATACTCACTTTGCAGTTTCACATATATGCTGCACTGGTTTCCCCTTGGTAGAAACAGTGGACACTGGTGGTCTTAAACAGCTGACATATTGTACTGCAGCCAGAGCTGCAAGTGGTGAACAAATGATCTGTATGTTGAGTCATACTGATGTATTCTTCTGTAGTGTTCAGAATGAGCATTGAAAAGCCCAACTCACAGTGTCAATATTGGCCCAAATCTACCTGATAGTCAATAGAAGCCTTGTTCTAAAAATTCAGTGTTTATCCTGAAAGAGCTTAATTAGCTAAGGCATCAGTCCATGCACAGTCTTTCTGGATGAGAGGTCTGACAGAAGTGTAAATCATGATAGCTTCTGATGCTGGTTCTAATTGAGGAATAGCAATCCATTTTCTTGGAAGAAAGTTGATGGGAAAAAAAAAGGCTTATATTTTAGGACACCAGCTGTCTTCAAACTTGAGTAAGCCACTTGGGATGAATGCTTTTTTTTTTTTTTTTTTTTTTTTTTTTCCCTAGACTGCTGGGATGACAAAAGCCAATATCCTAGTCCAAGTCCACACAACATTGATTTGCTTCCAGGGGGGAATATGGAACCAGTTGTGTTCCCCAGCAGTTGTGCTGTGCTGGCTGAACTCCCACTAGACAAAATATGTCATTTAGGGAAGTGGTGCCAGAAACTATCAGATTGTCTCCTTTTTTTTCATGTCTACTTGCCATGTGTGTAGTGGAGAAAAGGAGTGACTTTGCCAATGCAGATATCAGAACTGCTGTGGATACCAGTTGTTATCCCAAGAGATGAATATGGAAACACAGCATCTTTTCAAAGTCATCCTATCTTTCACATCTTCTTTTGGCTGCCATTACCTTATTTTACTACTTTACCCTGTATTTCACTCATTTTTTAGTTTTGGCAGTGTCTACACGCAAATGATTCTCTTCAGTCACAGAAGTTCCAACCAACATTTTCTGAGCAGACTCTGTCTCTGTAAAACTTCTCATATGCTTAGAAATGAGGACTGGTATATTCAGTATCATTTATTTATCCTTAGTTAGGTACATGTATTTGATCTAAGAAGTGCTTCATCTATTCAATGTCCTATTGAAACAGTCCACAAAGTCCTTTCCAGCCTTCTGAGATGCAAGTATTAAAGCAGAATATGCATGACTGAGTTTGACAGTATTTTGTGCCACTAGTCATCACTATGAATGCCCTATGCCAAAAACCATATTATTCTAATATTTTGTCATAAGTAGTCTTTGCTGTTGTGGATCTATTTTCCTTCATAAATGTGTAATGAATGGTCTCTAGGTTACTAAATTTGACTTTTTCAGTGCATTAAAATAAAAACAAGTTATATAAAAGAAGAATAATACTTAAAATAATTCTAGCTCAGATAAAATAATGAAAAAGGTGTGGAAATGTAACAAAAACATCTGGATGATTTAACAGACATTTCAAGATAGTGAGACAGTAATTTTCCATGCAAATTAAAATTAATAAGACAGTATGCAATATGTGACTGTGCATCAGTTTGATTAAAAATAATGATGTTTTCTAAATCACATAACAAGCCAGGCCTTGTCTGTGTATTAGTTTGTGAGTCCCCTAGACAAATTCAGCTAGCCTCATTGACTCACCTGTCATTACAAAAAAGCATATGTTAAAGTTTTATTAACCTATGCTTACCTGAAGAGCCAATCTCTTCTTTCCAGCCCAGTCACATAAGTTGTTTTTTGATTCATAGTATTCTTCCAGGCCTCTTTTTCTGTTAGGCTTGCTTTTTTGCTATATATCCACCCCCCACCACTCATATCACTTATTGAATGCAGTACCAGAATAGTTTTACAATTCAGCTCTTGCTCCTGTGCCCCAGTGCTCCAACACTGCAACACCTTCGTACACTGAACAGTTAGGAGATTTTTGTGATCCAGTGAATTAAAAAGCAACTTCCCTTTCTTGGAAGTCAGTTGTCCTGTTACTCCTGTAGGGCCCACGGTATCTTGTAGGATCACTATTATGAGAAAGGACTACAAGTAATCTCCTCTGCAGTGCATCAGATGCAATCCAACAGTATCTTGGTGATTTTTAATCCTCTTAGGCAGCTCCAAAACTGTAGGACTGAGCTAAGAGCTGAAGTCTGGAAACAAGATTGTCAAAAGTCTCACTTCATTCTTGTGCTACCTGTATAGATGGGTCTACAGTAGGGAACAGCTCTTCTGTGGCCTGAAATGCTTCTCAACACCCCCTTCAAAATATCTTGTATCCTGTTTTCCTTGCCAGAAAGCAACAAAGAAGCTCTGGACAATTCTGGACTTCACAGCCTCCTAAATAATTAAAAGAAACAAGGTGAATTTATGGGAGAAATCTGTGAGTCAGGCATACACAGCTTTATTCTGTCTATTCATTTATCCCACCCCTGATCAATATAAAACCTGACTGCAAAAGACAAAGGAGCCCCAGGGCCGTGAGCCAGGTATTTTCTTCTGCCATGCTGTGACTCAAGGGTGCAGTTTCTCACATGTGACAGAGCCCTCTCCCGGGTGCACAACCCTGCCCCGCCCAGAGAGTTTGTGTGTAAACTTTCTTCCTGTTTCTAATACGGGAAAGGCTGCAGGCAGAAATATCCTCATAAACATAAGCTTTCATCCTCAAGTCCATCCTCAGCTGACTTCTTACAGGGTTTCAGCCTGCGGGATCTCTGCTGTCCCTGCTTGTCTCTCTTGCCTCAAAAGAAACAGTAGTATTTTATACTTATGAGTTAATGAGTTGGCCTGCCTGACCTGACTGTCAGGATGAATCAGCAGGCTAGTTCTGCACCTCCATGCCATACCAACACTCACTCTCAAGTTAATTTGACATAATTTAATAATATTAGTCCAGTGGCAATTCTCTCATACCTTAGAAGCACGAGCTGATTGTGGACATTATTTCACTTTAGGTGAGTTTCATAGTCCAACTTCAATCTAGGTACAAGATGGATTTTGTTCTTTGGGACAATCTGCATCAACAGTTACTAGTGGGTGGGTGTTTTTGTCCTTTTGCATAACTCTGTGAGGTGGATTCCACAGTAAAAGCCTACATTTAAATCAGCTTCCCAATTTACATTTCATATACTGTTACTAGTAAACATACATAAAATCAAAACTTAAATACTAACAACTCATATCCATACCAACTTGTTTATAATAATGAAATTATTTGTATTAAATAAACATTAATGTCCCCACAATATATGTGGACCAATGTGGACTACTGAAGTCAAATCACTGAACCAGGTATTTCAGGATTACGGAGTTCCGGATGTCAATCTGTGAAAGTACTAAAGTAGTTAAAAATCTATAGCCTTTTCTGCAGCTGCAGGGATATTTTCTGCATTTCTGTTTGTTTAGTTACTTAAATCCAGTTACTAATTTATTCATAGCTGAGAAATTTTTGGCTCCTGAAAGACTGCATAGCTTATTATCTAATCCATAAATATAAATGAGGTGTAACAGGATGAGATCTGGTAGTTCTAAAATCATGACAGACAGGAGGATCAGAAACTATTAGTATAATTTGTTAGCCATGGACAATACTTTCCTTGTTTAATGAATCAATTAGTTTAAAAACCCATTTAAAAAAATGAATGTTTTCCCTAAGTAACCAGCTATTTAGGGTGGTTTAATTTAACTAAAACAAACTACTTCATAATGTTGGGTTTGTGCTTTTAACTGAATTACAAACTCCATCCAACTCCATCCTGACAAGAGATACTAATAAGAGCATAATTACAATAAGGTAAATATGTCTCTTTCACATTTTTTTCCAAATTATTTTATAATTATAATCTGACTAGAGGTGTGTCAGGCTATATAATGACTAAATGCATGTAACATATTTGCCTCAAAAAAATAAGTACTTTATATAACATACAGGTTGTATTTAGGGGAAAATCAACATGTTCCTGTACTTGCTAATCAGGAAGGTCCAATACTGTTTTAGGAAGCTGACTAATAAGCAAAAATGCAAGCCAAGATTAAAATTGATTATTTAAAATGAAGTTTCCTGTCTGCTGGTTTAAATGATGATTGATGATAGAAATCAATCCACAGTGGTCAACTCCTGTTTTTTTTGTGTTTTGTTTTTTTTATTAGAAACACAGCCTTAGTTGTTTTCCTGTCACAGAATATGTCACAAATGAAGAGAAAATCACTTTTTGTATTTGTATATCTACATGGTGATTTCTTGAGAACAAAGGAGCCTTTTACTGTGCAGGGGAAATTCTGAGACTGAAAGTTAATGGCAAAGCATCTCCTAGGAGTGGCACCAATCCAACATAATATTATTCTACTGTAGACTTCTAGCTTAATTTTAAGCCAGCTTTAAGATCATTTACATGTACATAATTCATTAATTACCACCATGAGAACTTTGTAACCTTAGAATAACATCTGGTGATATTATTCACATTTTTTCATTAATACAGATGCTTGCAAATACCATAGCAATATAGGCAGCTGCCAGCTTCACTTCAGCCACGGAGTTGTTCTGCCCATCATTCAATTTTCTTAGTGTACATTCACAAAACAGAGGAATTTTAGAGAAGCCAATGTTAATAACATGCATAGTACCATTTGAAAGGAAAATCTCATAGTCTCAGCTGTCCCTTGGTCACCTCTGCGTGGGAATCTCTTCAGTATCCCTCTCCCTTTTCCCCTTGCTCATGAGGTGAAAGACAGCCAACATCTTGTCAGTTAAAGGCTGAAGTGACAGCCCTAAAGACTGAAAACTATAAACCCATCACATAAGAATAACAGAGTTAACAGGACTTCAAGTTTACCATCAAAATCTTGCCAAGAGACAAATTACATGGGATGAGCAGCTTGTTCAGATTTCAGTTTCCTTCCTCAGGATGCTTAACTGCACCATTAAAAGCAATGCTTTAAAAGGCAGGGACTGTTCATACGGAAGACATAACTCTAAGTGCAATACCTAAAAGAGGCAAATTCATCACACTCCACACAGTCAAAATAAGACCCATTGGCAATCACTACAGCCTGGCTGTGCAAGAACTGGAGAACACTAAACAAGGAAGCTACATGCTTAGATCCATGTTATCCCTGCCTATTTGCCCTGCTTTTTCCTGCAAAGTGTGGGCAGCTGCAGGGAGTTCAGGGCCTGGAGGTAAGAAAACTTTGTCATGGGAAACTTTTTACTTCTCTGTCCAAAACAGAGGCTACACATGGGGCTCCTCAGTACTATTTCCTGTAGTATTTCCAGTATTATTTTTACTCAGGTGATGAAGAAAAAACTTATATCTGTTACTGCCCCTCTTTTCCTGTAACTAACCAACCTTGGAGAGTACTTTCATCCTGGCTTTTCTCAAACAGAACAGAATAAAAGGGAATGTATTCATTTTGGGGAAGACACCTGACAACACAAAATCAAAGTGTCCCAGTATTTTTCCCATTGCTCCCAGCAAGCCATCAGGAGGGACTTGCTTCAACCACTGAGGGAAATCACAGAGGGAAAATCAGAGTATCGGTCATGAGCTCCCTCTCCATCATGGCCTTCTGCAGCCAAATTGCACTTATGGTCTCCCTTGATAGAGGCACATCTACATTATAGGAGGCAGCTCCACTCCAACAAAGACTCAAATAGAATTCAGTGAAGCAGAAAAGAGGAAATTACAGCCTGGATATTAGCTGCTTTAAGTTTCTGCAACAAATTATTAACATTTAAATAATTTTGCCCTCTAGGCCATACACAACTGCACTTCAAAGCCAAGTAAATGAGAGGTTGCTCCACAACTTACATCTGAATTCAATGAAAGAGTAGTGCATGATGTCTGCAGCTCTGTGCTGGTGATATTTAATTTGTAGAGTTAGGGACAGAGACAGTTTTGTCCACAAAAACTTACAGCTGAAACTGGATCATAAATTAAAAGGCAGCCTCAAGACTCCTTTACAATGCCTAATAAAAACAGTAATGGATTTTGTGTGATCTGTCTGTCTCAGAAGGGGAGAAACAGAAATGTTACTGAATATAAAGGATTTTGATGTCATGTGGTCCTGTATGTGTCATACCATACATAAGAAAAGATCAGATTAGAAGCTATTTTATGCAGATTAGTTCATCTCAGAAAATTCTGCTTTTGTTTTCAGTCTCCTCTATCTTCCTATCTTCAGTCATATATTAGCAATAATCTAAATCAAAACTGGATTATTTTCTCCATAGAGAATTCCAGTATTTTGATACTTGGTTTGTGTGTATATACACCTGATGAGAGGACAAGAGGGAGTAAATAAAAGTGACACAGTGGTACCTAGCAAGAGGACAAGAGGCAATTGGCACAGACTTACAGGCAGGAAATTCAAGGTAAATATAAAACCAAAAGCTTTACTGTGAGAGCAGTCAAACACTGACTGCCACAGGTTGCCCAGAAAGATTGTGGAGTCTCTATCCCTAGATATGCTCAACACACAACTGAATGTTGCTTTGAGAAACCTTCTCTAGCTTGGATCATGCTTCTGACCACAGACTTCCAAGGAGTCTTTCCAACCTCACCTGCTTCGTGATTTCAAAGTTGCAGCAATTTTCCAAAGTAACATAGTAAAATATCCCACTGTGAGATTTATGATTAGAAAATAATTATGTCAGTGTTCTTGTACAGAAGCATTCCAATTTGTCGAGTCTAACTGGTAAGTTGATTTGTAAATCTTTTTTTTGCATTAAATTACAATTGACTCCTTTACTTGTGATTATCTTGGGGTAAGTTATTCCCTATTATTACATTCCTTTACCAGTCCATCATTTACTTTGGTATCACATGTCCTGTCAAGAAATGGCGCAGCTAAACTTTGGGAGAAGAAGAACAAGATGCATAAATAAATTCAGAAGCATTATTCCATTCCCTTTAGTTTGTAGAAACTGTATATCCTATAGAAAAAAAAAAAACCCTAAACAAAATACACATAGATGCAAACTACCAATAAGCACTGGATTAACAAAACATAATTGGAGACTCCATATTTTGCTTTACAGTCATCTTTGAAATCCTGATGTCTACTCTATAGTGGAAAAGGGGCCACGCTGAATCTGACAACTCCCACAGAGGGATATGGAGAAAAATATTGGGACCAGGGAGTTAGTATCCCAGTCCTACTGTCACCTCAAAGTGTCTGATTGCTGCTGCATGTGGCAGAAGTTAAGAGCTAATAAATGAGCTACATGCAACTATCCTATCTAGCAGCTTAGATGTGTCCTGGTTTGAGCCTGTACACACTGACATAAAATCTAAGGATCAGTGGAAGACACATGTGCCAGCAAAAATTGACAACTGAAGTGGCTCCAGAGCCAGATAAGTCGTCACAGTCCCACCCTGCACC
>NW_009953649.1:6812402-6818661 GCF_000747805.2 Chaetura pelagica
ACTTTGCAGGGTGCCACTACCCCTTGTGCTGCAGTAACGTGAGGGAACTGACCCAGCCAAAAGCAGCTCTGCAAAAAAAAGAGGAGATCATTTATCAAGCTGATCCATTCCCTGAACTACGACTGCCCACTCACAAGGAAGTAAGCAGGACAACACATTGCAAGGAGCAATGACAGCCTCAAATAGACCAGCCCAAGTGGCCACTGAGCAGGTTTCTGGCTGACAAAACTGTGTGTTTGTGTAAGGGAGATCTTTATCTTTTCCTAGCAAAGAGCTGTTAATTAATTGAGTGTATACTGGGACTTGGTCTAAGGGAGAGAACTGGCATCTCTCTAGAAATTAAATTATGTTAAGTTCAGTCAAGACATAAACTGTAGAGAGAAAGATTAAATTTGTACATACCTCCTAGAGGACTTCAGATAGAGTATAAATGCTGGCATGCCCAAGGGCTTTTTTCCACAGCAGGCAAACCAAGGTGTTAAATACACAAAAGTCCAGGATAACTAATGGGGTGTATACCAGGAAAAGCTGCAACAGGTTAGCTGGGCTGAGGGACCTTCCTGGCAGGATCTTGGGGAACTCAAAGTTCTCCTCTGGAGACTTTCAAGACCCATCTAGATGACCTAGGTGATCCTGCTCTGGCAGAGGGATTGGAGTCAATGATCTCCAGAGGTCCCTTACAACCTCTAACATTCTGTGATTCTGTGAAGCTCCTCTGCGATTCTGTGAAGCTCCTCTGCCCTTATCTGTTACAATTCTGCTGCTTACCTTGGATGTGCTCAATCACTGCGTTTTCCTTTGACCTGGTCCAAGTTGTTCATGACCTCAGGGCTTGTGCACAGCAAGGTATTCCTCACCCAAAAGTAGGGACAAGCCACAAACTGTGATGCAGAACACCAACATGAGCATCCCTGCTCCAGTCTCTTCCCTGGAGCAAGCAAAGGGTAGCAGAAAAGCTGCTGCTGTAGTCCCGATAGCACAGTGTGCATCTGTGAGCATTTTTCACATTCTTTGATGTGCAATCTGTTCTTCAAAAGGCAGAACCCTTATCCTCTGCATTCATACAGTATACACTTTTTTTTTTTAACGGAAAAAAAGTAAATAAAGTACCTCAGACAGACAAAAAATGCTCAGCAATTGATCTGTTGTGACATTTATGTACACAAATAAATACCCACCACCATATATTAAACATAATATACATTGTAGATATATTTTATTCCCCTGCTGTTCTTGAGGAATGAAAGTGCTTCTGAGGACAGGTGCGAGAAATGAAAAGTGCTTGGATGGTGTAAGGAAAGATGGCTCTGAATAATGTTAAGTTGTTAATAACTTGCAAGTTGTGTCATCAACAGAGCAGCAGTAGATGTGAGAAAGTAGAAGTAAGAAGCACATGGAAATCTCTCCACATGTATCGCTCCTGTTAGCTTTCATTTTTTCCCCCACCAATCTTTTTGAAGGATGCTACTGACTCCAAGTCTTTTGCTGTTGTGAGTCACATTGTGCTGATCACCTGCCAGAGCCTGGGAGATCTCTAGGCAAGAGGCATATGCAGTCTGGGAATTAGATCTGTTTGAAGGGAGAAGCCAGTCTCTCTTATAATTATCTTTCTTCCAGTGAAACAAGCAGAAGTAGTGGTCATATCTCTTTGGCAAAGCCACCTAATTCAAAGCACACCTCCCTTTTTTCACTGCTTACTGCTAAAGAAATACAGTATTGTTCTGCTTCCTAGTGGAAACTAAAACAAAAATAGATTTAGGCATCAATAGTTCTTGTATAACCAACTGTTAAAAGTATCTTCTGTCATCCTGTTAATCTAAAAAGAAAAACATGCTACTGCTTATTATACACTACTGATACAGAAAATCTGCACAACCTGGGATGCAATACTCTGCTCACACAGCTGGAGTCCACTTGACTGGTTGTGTGCTGAAGATCAGACTAAGCTGACAACTGTTTAAATACATGTTTAAATACATCTTCTTGCTCAGCTGGTCAACTATTCACAGGTACAGCAGAACAGTAAAAGAGCTTCTCTTAGTGTGAAATGTGCATGTACATCTCTCAATAACTTGCCATGAGATCTTTGGCCATTGCTTTCCTTCTCTGTGCCTCTGGTTTTACTCCCACTCCTCACTCTTTTCTAGGCCATGTTCACAAGATCTGAGGGGCCAACTTTTGCTGTGTAACATGGAGCATGAGACCCTTGACCTTGGTGAGGGCCTTGAGGTGCTGTTGTCCACAGTTAAGTAATAGCTGCCTATTTTTCCCTGCTGTAAGCTACATCATCATCTTTTCCTTGGGGGAAATGTGCTAAGCTAGAGCTCAAGGTAAGTTAAACAGTCTCCACCCCACCACAGTTCCTCTGCACAACACAGGGCAGCCCACTAAAGGTCCCATGACAACAGGAGCTGAGCATCTCAGCATCTTTATGCACTCAGTAACTCTTGTCAAGCAGAGAAAGAACCATAATCTATCTTTCAGCTTGTGGTCCAGCCCTAACTCTCATTCAAAAGATAGACATTGAGCTGCCTTGCTTAAATGACCTTTATAAATTCAACAGTGTTGCAGTGTTCAGTTTCTGCAATGATGACAACCAAAGGTTTAGAGGCCAACAAAAACAAAGTTTGCCAAAGTACCAACTTATGTCTTTTTTGAAGGCCTATGTTGACACACAAAACTCCTATTAGTTCACAATAATAATTTATTGCAGTCTGACATCTCTGCAGGAAGTGCTGTCATACTGACAGGACTGAAATCTCACATGCCTCATATTTGTTTGAGGAGTTTGCAAAGCTTTTTATCTGTTTTATTTGTTATTTAGGGAATACTGTAAGCATAAAAGATGCTTTACGAAATACAGCAAAAGACAAGGCTTCTGACACCAGAAATCCTGTGATCTACTTCAAATACAATATATGTAACATCAGTTTAGATGTGTGTTGAAAAGCATAAGTTATGTGGGAAAAACAATGTACAGGTTTTCATTAAAAGCCAAAATAGACTTAAAGTCTCAAAAGACCTCCACAGATCTTTTTTCCTTTGAAATCATATAATGATATAACCAATTCTGTTTTTAAAGTAAAGGAGTGGTGAAAGCTGACAGCATAGTGTTTTTTTGTAACTTTATACTAAGAGGCCAAAAGTTTAGCCTACTAAAAAGAAAAAAAATCTCTACTGATGCAACCAATTTAATATTAGGTGTAGTATGATTACAGAAACAAATACAAGAAAAAAAAGCCTTCTTATCCCATATACATACCATATGTAAGATTTCTAGAGGAAATAAAGGTCCCAGAGCAAGCTGCCTTTGCTATCTTGAAAGAGTAATCTCATGATAGGAAGATATTGAAACTGCTGTTCTAACTCCAGACCTCCAGAAATCTCTCTTCTTTTTTTGATCTCTGCACACACATAATAGATATGATAGTTAATAGTTCCTCTTGCAAGATGCTAGGGTTTGAGTTTATGTATGTGCCTCTTCTGTTCTTCAGACTTTTTTTCACATCAAACCGTATTTTATGCTGAATATTCATTGTGAACCTGTGTCGCACATTTCACAGAGTCACCGAATCACAGAATTACCTTGGTTGGAAAAGACCTTCAAGATCATTGAGTCCAACCATCAACCTAACACTGACAAGTCCTTAACTAAACCGTATCCCTAAGTACTACATCTGTAGAACTCTTAAATTCCTTCAGGTATGGTGATGCCACTACTTCCTTGGGCAACCTGTTCCAATGCCTGATAACCCATCTGGTGAAGATGTTCTTCCTAACATCCAAACTAAATCTCCCCTGGTGCAACTTGAGGACATTACCTCTTGCCCTATCACTTGTAACTTCGTTGAACAGACAGATCCATACCTCCTTACAACTTCCTTTCAGGTAGTTGCAGAGGGTGATAAGGTTTCCCCTCAGCCTCCTTTTCTCCAGGCTAAACAACCCCAGCTCCTTCAGCTGCTCTTTGTAAGACACATGCTCCAAACCTTTAATCAGCTTAGTTACCCTTCTTTGGACACACTCTAGTAGCTCAATGTACTTTCTGCAGTGAGGGGCCCAAAACTGAACATAGTAATTGAGGTGAGGTCTCACCAGTGCTGGGTACAGGTGTAAGATTACCTCCCTGGCCCTGCCAGCCACACTATTTCTCATGCAGGCCAGGATGCCATTGGCCCTGTTGGCCACCTGGGCACAGTGGAGTCTTATGTTCAGCCAGTTTTCAATCAACACCCCCACACACACACCCCAAGTGCCTCTCTGATGGACAGCTCTGCAGCCACTCCTCTTCAAGCCTGTAGCACTGCTGGTGTTGTTATGGCTAAAGTGCAGAACCTGACATTTGGCCTTGTGGCCAAATGCAATTGCCCATAGCCCATTAATTGAGTCTGTCCAGATTCCTCTGTAGAGCCTCCCTGCCCTCAGGCAGATAAACACTTCCACCTTTAATTAATATAATTACATGTCACATACTACAGTATAATAATATATTGTAATTATTGTAGTATTATATATTTTATACATGCTCATATATTATTTACACTTACATGACAAACAATGGGAACACTGTTGCATTCTGCAGAACACAGAGGAAAGGGGAAGCGTTTGGACTGAGAAGATGTTGTAATGCATAGTGTAATTTCTGAATCAGAAAATATGTAATGTAGCTATTTGAACTTATGACATGTTTGTCATTACACATTATATACCCCTTTGTTTTGCTGGATTATGGCCATATACACAGGACGCCAAATTACCTGTTTACCTTAAATTAGCTGCCTGACCAAGGGACCAGACCTGTATAATGAAATTTAGATTAAAAAGATCTATCAGGCATGATGTTAGATGAACACCCCAGGAGTTGGGATCAGTCCCAAGTGAAAATACAAGATATCACTCTTCTGATCTTGTGTCATTTAAAAAGAGTAATAATTTATTCCTGATATGTTTCTTCTGCCTCCCTGCTAAACTGTTCTAATCAGTTTCTCACTCTCTAATCCTTAATTTTCTTAATAACCCCTTGTGAGAAATTCTGCCTTGTCTTAATGTCATCGTTTTCATTTGCACAATTAAGATTAAATTATCAGATTTAACCACATATTACTCACATTAGGAAGATTTTTATATCATTTACAGGGATTCCGATCAAATCTAAAATACCAGAAATCAATGGAGATTGGATTTTTTTAGGTGATAAAAAAAAATAAAAGCCACAGGCAGTGCTGACTTGGTGTGGAACAACAGTAAGCACTGACTGGTATTAGCTTTCCTGATGCCTTGAGCCTCTGACCTTGTTCATCCCACTGCACTTTGACTGGCTGGCCATTTTGGGACTTCTGCTGCAATTAATGAGGTTGATAAATAGCAGGAGGTTATGGGAAGCTGATGAATTTTGAGAAATTCAGACTTCAGAAAAATCTTCTTTCAAATTAAAGTGACAGCTTGATCTTCTGGGGAAAAGTTAGTAACCAGAAAAAGTTAGGCTTGGACATGACCTGCACAACTCATTTGCTTTGTGACCTCCTTGAGCTTCATCACTAAAATTACAGGAAAGAATTTTCATAAAAGTCTGCTGCTTATAGCAAATGGTTTAAAGGCACAGAAATCGTACTGAGAGAATTCAACTCTCAGGTCTGTAGATATGATGAGAAAATTAAACCAAGGAAAAGTTTCTTATCTTAGATCTAAGGACTGATTTTTTTAGCCCTTTGTCACGATCCGTGACCTATTATATCTCCTTATTGGAGTGTATTAACTTATCAGGATTTGCTGAGAGATCCACACGTGGGTATCGCCTCACACAGAGGATACAGGAACTTATGTCCTGACTTTTTTGAGTGAATAACTCGCTCAGTGCTTACTAAATTTCTAACAACAGCAAGGTTTATTGTGGGGAAAACAAAGCAATTTGGGGCAGGAGGTTCAAAAGGAGTGATTACAACACATTAAACATATATGGGTACACCTTAGTTACACATCTTATCCACGTGAGGGAAGCAGAGGGGAGGGATTTGCCCGAATGGCTGGATTATATTTTCCCCTATAAGCTGGGGTAGCCGGAATTGTCTCACCACGGCAGTGCAGGTTCGATGAGCTGGTAGCAAAGAGGCTGCAGGCACTCCAAGCGCAGGTCGCCCCCCCCCCACAAAGCGGCGGCAGTCGGAGCGCGGCTCCGGGACCGTAGGTGTGCAGACGCTGGAAACGCGGCGGTTTCAGCGGCGCTGGGACTTTTGGCAGCAGCGGCGGCGGGCAGGCAAGC
>NW_009953649.1:6824365-6827865 GCF_000747805.2 Chaetura pelagica
GCTGCGGGTGTAGACGACCGCCTCGCACACACGAGGAGAGAGCGAGAGAGAGAGAGAGAGAGAGGGGCGTGTCGCGCTGCCTCTCTCAGGGGTTCTTCGGCGCCAGTTTTGCATTTCCGGGCTTTTCAGCCAATCAGACGGGACCTAATCCTGCCCCTGCTTCCGGCCACGGCTCCTCCCCTGCAGCAGCTTCCCCCCCCCCATACACACAGAGGGGGTTTCCTGCCGTATGGAGACACCATTTTAAGTCAGTTTTGTCGGCTGACTCAAAGGACATTTCATGTTCGTGTAAGGAAATACCTGGTCCTTCACACCCTTTATTTCCTCTTAGAAGACAGAACAATGATGAAAATAATGATTTTTCAAGAGTCTTCAAGAGACTGAGTTTGTCAACTTCTTAATCTTTCTTGTGTAACTGAAGAGTGAACTGCTTTCTCTGTATCAAGCTTTTGCATCTTAAAGAACAGGATATAGATTTTTAAAAGGAGTCTTATAAAGACCATGTCAAGAATTATGTCATGTTTTAATTACCCCTTTTAAAATAACATCAGTCATGACATCAGTATTGCACTACTAAACGCAATGTATTTCTTCTGGTGTTTTCATCTTTTATCATGGTAGTATGATCCATCAGTGCCTTAATAAAAAATTAAGGACAAGTCAATCTCAGATACTCATAGTAGCATTTTATCCATGCAAATTCCTGCAGTGATTAAGAGAGCAAAACATATAACAAGATTTCTACTGGACAAGTCTGAATTTGTATTAGATTTCACAATTTCTCTGTACATTTTAAGGTAATTACAGTGTAAAGAAGTGCAGTGCACAAAACCTCATTTATCTGATGAGGATGTCCTCACCAGTTTTGAGCAATTCTGTACACAGAGTGGATGTTCACTGTCCTTGAAGTGGCAAATCTAATCTAAGGTCTATATTTTGTTTTACTGCTAGTTGGCTTTGATGTATCACAGCAGACCAGCAGGTATCACTAACACACAAAACACTACAAATTATGTTCTTAGCAGTTCTGCTTAGTGAAACAGAAGATCTCAGGGTGAGAGGAGACTTTTATTCTAAATTTATATGCACTCGTTATTCTGTAATCTATGGCTAAAGGTTTAATCTACATATTTTATTGTGTCTATTATACAGCAACTTACCCACTAGGAGGAAAGTCCTTATCTCTAACATGGTCAGATTAAGAAACAGACCAAAGGGTGGCTGAGCTCTGCAGTTCTATCACTACATTAATATCAAGAGGGAAATCAATTGGCTTAAATAAAATTTAAAAAAGACTTTTTAGTTAACCATCTCATAAAGTGTATGATTCTAAAGTATTTTATTTGAATTTGCCTATCCTTGAAGATTTCACTTTTTCCTAGACCTAGAATAAGCTTTTTCTGCATATTATGTCCAACACACGCAAGTTGTGAACTATTGGAAACATCTCCCATTACATTCTCATGAAATTTCTATCTCAGTTTCAAATCCAAATAATTTTAGACAAGTTCAGATACATTAACTTTGATATGGTAAGGCATATAAGCAGGGGCTTTTTAAGCTTCAGATTGGAAGGACTAAGACCTTCTTAAAACACATATTAAAAATTTGATAAAACTGTCACAATTCATCTTCCTGAAACAGCACTTTGTCTTCTGCTCAGTAAACTGCCAGCTTTTTATGATATGCTATTCAAAAGCCAAGATCCTTTCCAGTTCTCACAGACATCAGATATTCCATTATATAAATTAAATAAATGAAGAGTATAGAAATACTGTTTGTCAGCATTGTCCCTCCCTTCCTTCAGCAAGCTCTACAGATTGCCTCTCCAAATGGTTTGCCTGGACAGCTGCATCCACCCAGTTTATTACTGTCAACACAGATTTCTTAACTGACGGTAACAGAAGCAGCGCTGAGTTGTAGTTTGAAGTGCAGGTATGTGATATATGTTTGGTGTAGGAGATACATTTGGAGTGACAGTGTATGCCCAAAGATTCCCACACTCCTATGACCCAAGATATGTCATATACAGTGTTGTAGAATGCTTTGGACTGAGATGACAAAATGAAAAACATCATTGCTTGAACTTTTCAATATTTACATAAAAATCAAAAGGTCTATGATATACAAAGGAAAATTGTGTGTGTGTCAAAAAGTGTTACTAGGAAAACCTTGTGAAGGAAATCAGTATCAAGAAGCAAGGATGGAGTTTTCATTTCTACTAACACTTCAAGCTTCCACTTGGAGGAAAACCATGTCTAAACTTCTAGTTATATATCCCTTCTCTCCTGAGATGTAGGACTCAGGTTCCAGCTGCTCTTATTCCAAACCAGTAGACACAGTCCAAACCTAGAAAAATTTCTTGTCTGTTCCTACCTACTCTGGGTTCCTAGGAATTTCTCTTCTGAAAGTTGGACTTTTCAGTATTGATTTACATATATCCTCAAACTTCAGGCTTTGGGGATTTCACTTAAGAACATTCTTAATCAAGATTTTTTTCCTCTAGCCGCTGGTATAAATCTCCCATGTTTTAGAAATTGCCAGAAGCCAAAGTAGCAGAGGGCTTTCAAGCTTGTATATAGGTAGAAGATCTAGTTTGTGAGATCCCACTGTTTCTTTGCTATTTCTTTAGCATTGCTGTTTAATGAGCAAAACAAAAATGGACCCAGCCACCTGGCAGAACTTTTCAGTTTCTTCCAGATTACCACGTTTTGCCTCTCTTTCCTGCCTGTTTTTTGGTTTGGTTTGGTTTGGTTTTCCCCTGAAACTTACAGGGCCTTGCTGAACTTTAATCTTTCTCAAGTCTCCGTTTCTAACCAGTTTGGCAGTATTTCCCCCTTTTCCAATCCTCTTGTGGAACAGTCAATGCACATACTTCTTGCTCCCACTGCAGCCTCCATCCTCGCTGCTTCTGAGTGACTTAATACTGTTCCCATCACAGACTTCTTCTTTAATAAAACATATTATATTTATTTAATATCTCCTTACAAAAAAAAAAAAGCTAGTAAGCAGATTGACTGGGAATTTTTATGTCACGACTTTCTACCCCAAACACACACAGATAGAAATCATAGCTCTTTGAAAACTCCAATCCCTGGCATTTAGGATAAGCCAAACAGAAGAAAATGTTTTGCTTTAGTTTTCACAAAGGAAAATTGAAGTAAAATTTATAATCTTTCTAAAATTGAAACTTATCACTTTTTGCAGCCAAAGTGAACTCTTTTGCCTGGCATCAGTTCAGTGCTGGCTTGTCTGCCTGTGAAGTTACAGCTCCTCCCAGGAGGCTGATTGTTTGTGACACATACTCTGTCCTAGGTAGGGCTTCCTCTCTGAGCTGTTGCTTCTAAGATAAACAGAACTGTTCCGTCTGCCTTCTGCACTAATTCAAACATTTTAATTATAGAATTATTTAAACCAGTGTTCAGAGATAGTACAGCAAAACACTGAAAACAACTCTTATCACAGGTAAAAAGGCAGCTTTAGAAACCAGTTTTTTCCCT
>NW_009953649.1:6827886-6860142 GCF_000747805.2 Chaetura pelagica
CCCTACAAATAGTTAGGAAGAACATAGGTACTTTTTGCAAAAGTAGAAAGTCTTTACATTGAAAAAATATGTATAAATCTTCTGCCTGAGGAAAAGACTTTGAATACTTTCTTGGCCAGCTATTTGGTAGGTTCACAACAAGCTTTGAATAAATAGCGATCAAAGAGAAGCTAGATGGCAATGTTATTGATATTTACTAAAATGTCTATTTATCTTTTGATATTGACTGTCACAATTTTTCTAGTATTCATTGTGAAAGTGAATATAGAGGAGTGTCACGATCCGGTATTCGGGTACGTGGCAATTTTTTATGATCTTGCCAGGACAAAACAAAGATGTGCACGAAGAGGCACTGAGGCTGGTGTGCAGGTCTTACAAGAGACGGGGCAGAACCCCATTGCTTTCTAACTCCTCACCAAAGTGGTGCGGCTGGATTCTGCCTTCCCTCCCCTGGTATAAACCCCAGGGCAGCTGCACCCTTTGTTGTCGTGCAGGACCTGTGTAAAGGTTTAAAGGTGATCCCAAATGGTGAAATTAAGATGCAAACGAGGTCAGATGCCATGTGTACCACAAACTTTACTGGAGTGACACAACAAAGTCACTAGAGAGGATAGGACAGGGAGGAAAACAGACAGAAAAGAAAGGAGAAAGCAGAGAGATACAGAGGACAGCAAGCATGAGAACAGTTACCACCACGGCCCAGCAACATCATGGGTGGCAAAGTGCTTCCCTGCAGCCATATTGTCCCAGATTTTTATACAGTTATTGCCCACTGCACCCCCACTTTTCTCCCTGTACAGGTGCTCCCCTGAGATGGGGGGGAGGAGGGGTGGGGCACACCCTCCACATTAGCATGCATGGAGTAAGCAGTCTTATGGAGTCCTGGATATGGTGTTCCTTTCCAACATGGCAGCTCTAGACAAATTTAACGATATTTAAGGCTGAATCAAAATGAAGCTCTTTCTTCAGAGTCCACCTACAGAGAAACTGTGACAGCTCTCAGCATGTAGGAACATGGGGTATGACCTGGTTGCCCAGCTGAGGCAACTGAGTTGAGCCTGCAAGATCAAGTGCCTTAACAAATTTCATGGTGGGACATTGCTTCACACTATTCCATACAATGATTCAGGATAAGGTTTTTATATTAGAGTAGAAACACCTTGGAAAATATATTAAATAAATGATTTGTAAAGGTATCATCAGCCTGGTGAGTTTACCACTACTCTAGAGATAACAGCTATATGCTTAATAGCAAATGAATAATAACAAGGAAAAATAATGTTCTCCTGAAGGCTATTTGTTTAGTAGTGTATCCAGATGTTTACCTGACTTTTGAGTGGAGCTAGACCCAGCTGGGTATTATACAATACTCTGCTATGTCTTGTAGGAACCATTTCTTTTACAGAGATAATTCTTCCAGAAAGTCTGGGCAGTCAAGTCTGACTGTGTTTGAAAGCAGCTTCAAATGCAAGATCTGCAAGGTAAGTAATCCTTAGGCAATGAGCATCAGACAGAAGTATGAACCTGATGCATTGAGGATCACCTTTCCAGAGTGCAAAGTGTCATGCTCCACTGCAGTCAGTCACAAACAATTAGACAATGGAAGTACAGTATTGTGGCATTTCTGTTCAAATGTATGTTCTTTTAAATCATAGATTAGACTTTTGCTTCTCATTCCAATATTCTAACAGAAGTAAACATTAGCCCAAGAAATTTACTGTACAGGAGGAATCAGACATACTCCCTACCACTTTTCATACAAAAGGACAAAAGGACTAATACAGTGGGTATTAGCAGTTGTCATTTACATATAAACGGTGTACAAGATACTTTGTATCTGAAGATTCAGGACTTCCCTCTGTACAGAGGAGATGTTTCATATTCTCCAGGCTAAATGAGAGCCTTCCACCTTAGCCAGGCAACTACAGAGTGGTAGTTAAAAATGGAAGGAGCTGGGTCATCTCTCACTGTTTTCTCCTTCACTTCCTTGAGACTTTACAATTTCCATTTCTACAACCATGGGGAGATTTCTCAGATCTCCTGTTCACCATGTAAAAGGAGGATTGGGCTCTCTCTACTTCTACGTGTTGTATCATGTACCCATATAAGGCAAGAACTGAGCATGGGTGGGAGGTATGTATCATAAAGAGATAGTGACATTTTTATGATCAACTCTGAAAATTATGCCACATGTGAATTTGATTTGGAGCCTCTTCAAACCTTGCTATTTCTCTGTTTAAATGTACACCTAGCACAGAGAAATTATCAAAATTTGAGACTCTGCTTCTACTCCACTCCCCCACAAAAATTCCTTTTCAAGTAAATACTGCAGGGTGACATTTAAGATATACATGTGCATCTATTTATGCAGATATCAAAGGTATTTGTGAGAAATTTTACAAGTCTTAACTCCTTAACTTAACCATAAGAATTAGGTAGTCAGGAACCAAAAAACCAAAATAAAACCTTAACAACAAAAAGCCACACAGCCGTAAAACAAATGCTCTGCCTGCTTATTTTGACATACAGGTACATAAAATTAGAATCTGGACAAATATTTTTTTTTTTGTCAATTTTACAGGAATAGTATAAAAAAACTGGATGAATGATTGGTCACAGACAAACACTTACCAGCTAGGGTAGTCACCCACTTACTGGAAACCCTTGTCTGGGTTCAATTTTCACAGCCTATTGAAGCTGTTTGAGACTTCATCTTCCAAGAGGGTATCTTGTCTGACAAGCTACAGCATGTATTATTATTCTGTATTATATGTACATATCAAGGTGAGATAGGATGACCCTTTCTGTGATCTTGATTAGCATACTCATTGCATAGGTAAAAACAGTGAGTTTAGAGTGGTTTTTCAAGTCGAGGAATCAAATGAACCACAGCAAAGCAGAATAAAAGAGGGAATATCTTCCATGGATACCCCATGGCCTCCCTCAGGCTCAAATTCTGCAGGAAAATAGGAAGAGTGAAATAAGGAGCCTTGCACCAATTGTGAGCAATTTCTTAGTGTAAAAGGGCAATGACAACTACCAGATTCAAGCCCTTTGCTGCCTTCCTGCCATAAATAAAAAACAAACAAAAAAGAAAAAAACACCAAAACAAAAACAAAAAAACAAACACACACAAAAACAACAAAACAAAACAAACAACCAAAAAAAACCCACAAAACCCCACTTCAATTCAGGGAAAATGAAGGGCTTTGTTAGACACAAGGAAACTTTGCAACATTTTGTCCTTGTGAGAAAAACTGAAAACTTTTATATTTGATTTAATCATAACCAATTGTGTTTGGTGGAGATTCTTTTATTTGGCAGCTGAACTAAGAAATCAATTTTTGTTCCATGTATTGTATTGTCCAGTACAGCACACTGTTGCACTGTTCTAAATATCTTTTAAGTTATAGCCCTTAGTTCCTAAAGGTAGACTTTCTGAAAAAGGAGGTTGTATTTTCCTTTCTAGGTCAATAAAATCTCAAGGGAAACAAGAATGTTTTCTGTGACAGAAATTCCCAGACTGAAATCCCTAGATCCTTCCACTAATTTATCAACCAAGCAGAATGTATGAGGTATCTAAATTGGAAATGAGATGTGTATCTTAATGGTCTATCCCCCCTGTGAGCGAATGAGTAAATAAATAAATCACACTACTGCTGTGGACAAAATGCAAAGTTACTTGCATCTTTCTATTCAAGCTTTAAACTTGTAAACAGTTAGGTGAACACAATGAAAAGGATGACAGAAAATGTGCCATATGCCCACAATGCAGTGTGCAAGATAAAAATTCATTTTTTCATAAGATGAAAAGTTATAAAGACTGTTACAAGGATAAGACACTTTCACTAACAAAACACAGACTTTAGAACACCCCATACTGATGTGGCTTAAGATACAGAGAATTTCACTCAGCAGGTATAGAATGCTACATATCTCACACATTGAAAAAGCAAGGTAACTCATTATTGCCATGGCACTTTCTGGTCAAAACAATTTGGTGCATTAAGATTTTCATGAAAACAATTAATTAATGAATATTAGAACTGAAACCCCAGATTTACAATGATGTGGATGATGATCTAAGCAAAATAAATGATTGCAGAGATCTGTAGCATGAATCCATTTCCCACCTACATCCCCTAACTCTTAAAAATATAACCTACTTTAAACACAAGGTTTGCTATTCCAAAACATTTGCTACTTTTTTTTTTTTTTCAAACATAACATCGTTTTTTAAAAAAAATTGTAACAACAACATAATCTTTAGTACTATAGCAAATCAAATGTAAATATGTTTCTATAACTAGACTGCTTGGAACCTGTTCAAAATTGACCTCTGACCTCCGCTTATGAAAACTGGACATGCTTGATTGCTCCACACCCACACAGAGCATGTTCAATTAATGCTTACATTATAAGGACTGTGCTAACAACATAAATGGAAATTAAAGCCTTTCACTACCCATCTGCATCTGAACATTCATAAATTGAAATAAGTGTAGAAATGCTGCACTCAATCAATTTCAGCTTGAGTCCCTGACCTGATTATGTTATGCACGTCAATATACATTCTCCTAATTAAATGTGGTTCAGTGATCACTAGTGGTAATAAAAAGAGAGACTATTGTCCACTTATTGTTACCCAGGCTATTACTAGGAAAACAATAGAAAGTAAGTTAATGGGGAAAAAACATCAGCTGAAGATAAACCCGTTGTGTTATGCTATCGTAATGCTCTTCTATGCTGAGAATTCATGCAGGAAGTGGAAACTGTCCCTTGATGAGTAACTGTGGAGTTTAACAACTACATACAAAGGCGTAGCGTCTCTGAGGAAAACCAAGTGCTACACTTAACTGTGTGTCACCAATCATCTGTTGTTGCAGAAAACAGGAAGGCACATGCTAGAAAACTTCAATTTAAGAATGAAAGAGTAGCATTGAGTCCAAAGCTTCCTACCACCCTCAGCTCTCTTTATTTCACATCAGTCTGATGTGGTTCCTGCACAACATGCTAGGCTTTGTTTTTCAATCTGGTTTTATTTTTTTCCCTTTCTTTCTTTTCAGTTCTCTCCAGTTTCCTGGTCCACTTTCTACTTCTTTCTTAACCAGCCTGCCACAGTGACACCCAATGAAGCCATGGTGGTTGTTGCAACACACAGGAAATAAATTGTTTCCACAGGGAAATATTTTCATCAGTATGATTTGGTAATAGAGGGTCCCATACAAAGGCTGCAAAGACCTGGTAATAGTGTTTGGGAGCATTAATTAAGTTTCTGGCAAAGATAGCTCTTTACTTAGGCTAATGTAGGTTCTTGGAGGAAAAGAGGTGATGGACTGGAAGAGTCACAGAGCACTGGTGTAGGAGGGGGAAAAAAGACTACAGTTGGCTTGTGTTATTTCTCTTCCTTCTCAGAGTCAGACTACAGATTACACAGTACTTACAATTCAGAAGGAATAAAACATCCTCTGGTGTGCTAATGACCATGTGTTGCATTGCACAGATGGGAGTTAGATGATCCCAAATATCTATTCCCACCACAGCTGGATGTACAGGTAGACAGCCTCTCATTTTAGCCCATAGTGATGAGCCACTTGACTCTGGATGTGGAAATAATATTTAGAAAAAGATCATTTAAGTTTGTATTCAGGCACAAAAGCAAATTAAAGCAATCAAACATTTTGAAACAAGCTATTTGGAGCATACTATGCTGGAACATGTATCTGACTCCAGCATAGTGTGGCCGCTGCTGAGATAAATACTATGATAACTCTGCATAAGATAACCCTATGATAACCCTGCCAAATCCTAACACTCTGAGGTCCAAACAAATTAGAGAGGTTTCAATGGCCTCTATTGAAACACAGAAAATTTTGTCTCATTTTTTTTTATCCCCCATTTGTGAGCGGTCCTTAGACTACAATTTTTTCTTATTTGTTCACACAATAATTTCTTAAAACATTAATAGATCTGAGATTTTTCCCATATATAGTATGTGATTTTCACTGAATATCAAGAAAATTCAACACTACTTACTTCTGAATGAAACTCAGAAAGATGGTCCCAGTTCCAACTGGAAACAGCTGCAGAAGACAATACATGGCCAAGAAAACACAATACTATCTGTGAAAGAAGAGCTGCAGGAAGTAGTAAGTAAATGAGTAAAGCTTAGGGTGTACTTATTCCCAATACAGAACTATGTGATGTGAAAGCACAAACAAATAAATGGGGGGGGGAAATAAATAAATAAATAAATAAACAATTAGAATTAAACTACCAATAACAAGCATTTCCCCTTCTGTTGTTCAACAATGACTGGTATTTTAAACTCCCATTGTGAAAGGTAGGAACCAATGAATTGAGGATAAGAAAGTAAGTTTCTATTTCAATCAGTGCATGTTTCTCTAATTAAACTCCTCTACTGAAATATGTCAAGACAGCAAAACAGCAGACATACAAACTGAGATCCAGAAAATTCTGTTTTGGCTAATTGGCTGCTATGGAAAAAACTTTGGGTCTTCAGCTTTATTTTTTTGAAGCAGAGCAATATGCAGGAGTGGTTATTTAATACACCAGTAATATCCACATCACTGCTCTAACCCTTTCCCTGCACCAAGGAAAATTTAAATGAAAAATTATTTAAACTTTCACCAGCATCTCCTTTGTACAGGGAAGCCACTCATGACCAAGAACTTAATGACCTATTTTTCCAGCACCCCAACTCTGTAGGGTGTTACGGTCTTTATTTTCTGTTTCTTTCAAGGGCTCACTGAGTGAGGAGTTGGAGAGAGACAGAAAGGTCCTAGAGAAGACATTAAAGGAAATTTTCTCATTTACTTGCTCTGCTAGGTCTATGTATTGTCACATTTCAATTTTTCTCATTGAATGTGGAGCAGAAAAGCAGCTATACAGATACCTGCCCTACCATCTTGCCAGTACCTTTTGATCTAGTCAAAGCCAGGAGAAACACCAGCAAATACTAAATAAGGACCTCATAACCAGCACGAGTTATTAAAAAGTCATACATTTAATCTTCAGTACTCAACTAAGCAATTGAAACAGATAACTTGTCTCTGGTTCCTCAGGCTACAAAATTGTGTTTAATATGGTGTTAGTTCATATGACTTCTCCTGTGAGACATTGAGGTTTCCCATGACATACATCATGCTAAATCCAGAGCAGCCACTTCCCAATCTTCTAATATGACCTGCTTTTCTACATAAGGTAAACCTCTTACAAAGCAATCTGCGAAGGGTGATAAAATACTTCAGCATTTGCTGATGTCACCAAACAGGATACTCCCTTCCTCTCTTTCTCCCTTAAGTGTCAATATTGAGTCACACAAAACACAGACTATGTGCAAAAAAATCCTAATCCAATGCTAACATAGAAGCTCTCTTGCTCACCAGCTTTTCATGGGCTCTGAATGGCAGGCAAGTTCCCAGAATTTTAATAGCTGCCAGGATGGTGCCTCTTTGAAATTTTTCCCTCCTTCATCTGAGAGCTCTCCAGGCACGGTATTGTAGGTAAGATCTAATAATTATAAAGATGTCAGGATAGGACAAGAAGGAACCCTTTTCCCCACTTTTAAAAGCAGGAAACCATGCTTTTTGGTTGACCTTCCAAGGTTAATCCAAATTTTCCCTTTGCAAGAACATCTGGAGAAAATTAGATGCAGTAACACAAATCTTTCTAAATTATTTGAGTTGATTCTTCCATAAAAGCCCTATTTCATTTATGTTCCTATATTTCCCCCTGTCTTTCCGCTTTCTCACCTGTTGAGGAGCAATAAAAGATACTGCTCACATCTATCAAAAGACACTTAAGAGCTGAGGAAGCAGAGCAAGTCCACCGATCTGGCCTATATTGATGAAGCAAAAATCCCCCGAAAAACCAAACACACATGACTTCTGTAAACTGTTAGATATTAAAGCCTGAGGTTAGCTCTGTGACACACAATCACACAAAGATCATTCCATCTTTTCACAGAGACACCTCAGCCTTGGTCAAACAATTTCTATCTTCTACTATGAATTTCCTTTCCCAGCTCATCCCATGTACCAGCAAGCTTGTTCAAGACTTCACATTGGTTATGTTTTCCCTTCAGCCTTTTGTCTCTCTGCCTGCCCCAACCCATTAGTCCATCACCATAGGCACTTTATTACCCAACTCTATTAAAAGGTTTGAAGCTTAAAATAGATATAAGCCATCCAATATGACATGCATACTGCTTAATCATTTGCATGTCTTTCCCTAGGGTATCAAATAAAACCTAATCTTCTATATAGAAAACTCATAGAATGATCTGAAAGTAGTAACTCATGAAGTTCATCTTGTTTAGTATTAGATACTTTACAAAAATAATGCAGAAAGCAACTTTGTTTGCCTTTTGCCATTTAGGAAACTTACGCTTGCTTCCCTTGAGATAAGAAATTCAATAGCTTGACTAAAACACAAGAGAAAGTATCTGTATTTCTCTTTCCTCTCAGCCAAATAACCACGACAGTAGCATCTAAGAAGCTGCACTTGGCAATGAACAGCACTAGTGTTATACTGTGACAGATCAAGGGCATCTCAGTATTATAAATTTCTTATTTACTGGTCGATAGTGAGGCAGATGTCTACAATTGACGGTTCCATATTTTGTCTTTAAGGGCTACTGAACTGATATTCAGAGAAAAACAGCCCTTGCTGTTGTACTGTCACAGGGATGCCATGACATCTGGAACACAAGTAAGTTAATTTTATTCTTGGTTAATACTCCCCAATGACAATCCACCCAAAACCCGATCAATTACAATTATACACTTGTGCTAAAAGTCTATTAGAGGAATGTGTGACCTGATAGTTAAAATCAACAAAAACAAACAAAGAAATTTTATTTCTGATGATGAAGCTGTGAGTCTCAGGGTTCACATGAAAGGATAGCTTGCCATGATTCAGTCTGCATTCAGTTGTGTGGCCTTCCAGTTTTCATGCTGGTGGTCTGATGGCAGCTAACTAATTACTTGCCTGTAGATGTGGGGTGGTATGTGTGTTTGTGCTTAAACACAAAATTTCAGTCATAGATTTCTAAGAGTGTGTCGTGGTTTGGGCCCAACATGACAACAAAGAAACAGCCCCTTGGCTGCTCACTCAACTCCCCACACACACATACTCTGGGATGAGGAGGACAAAGCTCCTGGGTCGAGACAAAGGACAAGGAGGGTTCTTCACCGATTAAGGTCCCAGGCAAAACAGACTCAACTTGGGGAAAAAAAATAATTTAATTTCACGCTAATCAAACACACACAGGACACACACAACACAAAGAGCTGTGCATGCATATGTTACCCCCACCCCTCTCTTCTTCCTGGGCCCAAATCACTTTGTTCCCAGTTTCTCTCCCTCCTTCCCCCCAGTGGCACAGGGGGACAAGGGGTTGTGTTTACAGTCAGTTCATAGGCTGGTGGTCCTCCACAAACCTCTCCATTATGAGTCCTTCCTATGAGGTCAGGAGCAAGCTGCTCCAGCGTGGGCTCCTCCCAGTCATAGGCTGCTTCGGGAACAGCCAACTCCCCTGGTGCTAGGGTCTTCCAAAGCTGCATAATGAGTCCACTGGCAGCAAATCAGAGTCCACTGGCCACAAAATCCATGTCCACTGACCAAGTTCACCCCTCCTAGTGCCTTCTGGGAATGTTCCACCATGTTCCTCCATGACTGCAGGGGGACAGCTGCCATCTTGCCATGGGTTGCAGGGAAGCTTCTGCTTGGGCACTTGGGGTGCTTCAATTAAAAGGAGATTTTATGAATGTTGCATCGCAACAAGATTATCAAAATGTAGTGTGTCAGCATACACATTTGCATAGAATGCATGGATAAATTTTCAGATACTACTCATCATTAATTCCACAGAAAAGCTTCTATCACACCATGATTTAATAAGCCTACTTGAAATACATGGTATGTCTTCATGGGAAAACCCTAAGCCAGATGAAAATGGAGTGGATTATTCATTGCATACTCTTGGTTCTCCCAATAAGGACCATCCATCATGCTCCTAACCTCCTAACAGCTCAGTCTTTTAGAAGATGTTACAGATTTGTGGTTTTTTTGTTGGGGTTTTTTTTGCCTCTTTTTTTTTTTTTGGCTCAGCACCAGCTGATTATTATTATTATCAATAAGTTTCTGTGTAGTGGGATTGCAATGCAATGTTTATTGTATCGAATAAATCTCAGCACTTAACAGAGTAGAGCTTGGACAAACTTTAAGGTACTAAATGAGAAAAGGGTGCAGTGAAATGTTCAGCTCCAAAGCTTGAGCAAATAAACAGAGCAAATAAAAAGTGGTTTTCTTGGTCCTCTGTGCACTCAGTGGAAAGAAACTATCAAACTTTTGCACCCCACTGCTCCAAGATGCATTAAAAATCTTTCTCAGTTGAGAGCAAAATGTGTCAACCACCATTGCTATTCCAGCACAATTTAAGGGGAAAGAAATCTATTTTTGTAAAAGCTGTCAGGGAAAAACCTTCAACTAAACATTTATTCATGCTCAAGAATGCTCCTGTATTTCATGTTTAATGGGTCAAATTTAGAGAGAATCCTGATGCCATAGCCATCTTTGACCCATGCAGAGTGTTGACAAAAGGCCTGCTTAGGCAGCACTGTTGTTCTACTAACATAAGAATGCAACCTAATTTGGATCATCTCCCAGCAGTTTTGGTTTTCTCTATTCAGCAGCTATAGGGTGTAAGTATGGGATTCTTGTAGTATCCTATCAGATCAATGAAGCCAGTGAGCTCAGGACTTTATTAGGCCACTACTGGGTGTTTCTGAAAGAGATGTACACTCCTGGCACTTGAAAACTTGAAAATCTGTGGTAGGCATGGGGATGGAAGTGGGGGAAGTCAAGAGCTGAATCGCCTCTGCAGAAATCAGCTTGCCTGGAAGTGAAAAGTTTCCTTACTGCTACTGCAGCACATGATTCTAGTCAGGATTACTGCAGAAACCTCACACAATTCCTCACGTAACTGTAATTACATGTGATGGCTACACTCCTGATTAATTAGAAGCAACATACATATAATGGTCATGTTTTAATATTTGAGAGAAAGCTGAAAGTGACAAGAAATGAAGGGAAGAAGGGAGAATATGACCTTTAAAAGATTAAGGAGAGTATTATATTGCCTCTATCAGCATGTGTTGAGCCAAAACCTGTTTCTTTTCAGATGCCTCTTTCCTTCAGTGTTTTACTGTAAAAGAAGGAAAGTTGATCAGGTATGGGTTTGGTGATCAGGAAGTGAGGTGGATTAAGAACTGGTTGAAAGGAGGGAGTCAGAGAGTTGTAGTCAATGGGGCAGAATCTGGTTGGAGGTGTGTGACTAGTGGAGTCCCACAGGGGTCGGTACTGGGACCGGTGTTGTTCAACATCTTCATCAATGACCTGGATGAGGGTATAGAATGTACCCTCAGCAAGTTTGCTGATGACACTAAGCTGGGAGGAGTGGCTGACACACCAGAAGGCTGTGCTGCCATTCAGAGAGACTTAGATAGGTTGGAGAATTGGGCGGGGAGAAACATGATGAAATTCAACAAGGGGAAGTGTAGAGTTTTACATTTGGGGAAGAACAACACCATGTCCCAGTACAGGTTGGGGGCTGAACTGCTGGAGAGTAGTGTAGGTGAAAGAGACCTGGGGGTCCTGGTAGACAGGAGGATGACCATGAGCCAGCAATGTGCCCTTGTGGCCAAGAAGGCCAATGGCATCCTGGGGTGCATTAGAAAGGGTGTGGTTAGTAGGTCAAGAGAGGTTCTCCTCCCCCTCTATTCTGCATTGGTGAGGCCACATCTGGAGTACTGTGTCCAGTTCTGGGCCCCTCAGTTCAAAAAGGACAGGCAACTGCTCGAGAGAGTCCAGCGCAAAGCTACGAAGATGATGAAGGGAGTGGAACATCTCCCTTATGAGGAAAGGCTGAGGGAGCTGGGTCTCTTTAGCTTAGAGAAAAGGAGACTGAGGGGTGACCTCATCAATGTTTACAAATATGTAAGGGGTGAGTGTCAGGGGGACGGAGTTAGGCTTTTCTCGGTGATGACCAGTGATAGGACAAGGGGTAATGGGTGTAAATTGGAGCATAGGAAGTTCAAGGTGAATATCCGAAAAAATTTTTTTACTGTGAGAGTGACAGAGCACTGGAACAGACTGCCCAGGGAGGTTGTGGAGTCTCCTTCACTGGAGACATTCAAAACCCACCTGGATGAGTTCCTGTGTGATGTACTCTAGGTGACCCTGCTCTGGCAGGGGGGTTGGACTAGATGATCTCTCGAGGTCCCTTCCAGCCCCTAAGATTCTATGATTCTATGATTCTATGAAGCTGAGCACTTCTGAGTAACACTTTGTGCAAAACCAGGATATTAATTTTGAGCAATAAACTCTAATGTGAATTCCTGCCTAAGAGCACTGAAAATACTTACACATTCTCACCTAACCTTTTCCTACAAACCTTTGGCAACATCAGAAAGTGAATATTTCAGTTTTATCCTAATTCCCATCTAAAGGTTTGTTAGATAAGAATACTACACACATAATATTTTTCCCAGATATCACCTTTTATTACGAAGCTAAAATAGTGAGCCAAAAGTAAGGCACAGACCAGCAAAATACCCTTCTTGAGACTATAGTAAGATGTTAATTTCTTATTCATATCCATTCTTGTTGCCATCTAACTCTGAAAAAAGGGTGTGAGACCTCATTTGTACCATGTATTTCTTTCAGTTCAATGTTTCTCTGGAAATAAGATTTTGAAATTATTCTGTCTAATTGATTTTGTTTATACTATGATCATGACAAGGCATTCTGTACTATCAGATGTGTTTCATTGATTGACATTTTAAATGAGATGTGACAAATTTACAGTTATCTGAATGGTACATGCCAGCTGTTAGAGAATTAACTTCATTTGTCATTAAATCAGTCTGCTTCTAATGTTCAGGAAGACTGGGTGCGGTGGGTGTCACTGTCTGCAAAGTATGTTTCAGACTCTGGTCATTAGACCACCCTAAAGCTGGACTTTCAGTTGACATGAGCATTTCCCAGCAGAGTGGACCATAACCTCAATACGCAATGCTAAGAGTTCTTGCTTAGGGATTACTCAGTGCTGTAAAAAAAAAAAAATATGATATTATTATTTTGCATTCTTATTTTAATTCTTGTGTACTTCCTAATTTGGTTTCTCATTTTTAATTAATCTTTTTGTTTTTACTGCCTGCTTCTCTTCTTCCTCTTTTTCCTTTCTTCTCATACTCAAAAAAACATGACCCTGCCTTAAAGTCCCATGTACATGAACACTTTAAAAAGAAACACCAATGACACTGGACTGCAGAATCTTACTGGAGGCAGAAAATGTTGCTTGCAAGAACTTTTCCTTGTCACCAGTACATGGGGGACAACATCTTACTTGTTTTCAGAAGTACACTGTCTCTATTCTGCCTACCTTTTTCTTTTACTGTCTACCAAAATACCCACTTCTACTGTATACCTGAAGTCCATATCCAGTGCCCATTCATTAAATATTCAAATAAATGCCCCTTAGCTTTTACCACAGACCATCTCTAATGTTTGGGGTGAACTCCTCATCAAGGATTTGTCAAGGTGAGTTAGTTGAGACAGAGCACATCACCAACATGGCATAATATCTGGAGATTCAGGCTACCTAATTTACAGCTAGTTTTTTCTATCGTATGGGATACACGGACATCTAGGCATCTGCAAAAGTGCCTACCCTAACTTACTTTACTCTTTTTGTTTAAATACTTACATTGTACTTAGGTTGTAGGGGTCTATGGGGGAGGATTGTCTGCTCTGTGGTGCTCCCAGGTAACATTATAAAGCAGATAGTAATTTAACTATGAAAATGAATATTATCCTGGATCAAACCAGGACAATCTTTTATGGCTTTTTGGTTATTTACATTTGAAATATTTACTTTGACACAGAGCATATTACAATAGATCTTAGAACTGTTCATTGAGAAATAAAGCGACAGTGCAATTTAGAAAAAGAAATTCATCAGCACTATGGCCAACAAATCTGAGTGCGCTGTGGAACAGGCACCCAGTGAAAAGCTTCTTACATCATCCAAGTATCAAATGTTGCCAATAAAAGCGTTTAAGCTGCATGGGATGTATAATCTGGAACGACTGTACAATAAAAATAAATGAGTGTTCAGAATTTTATATGGATTTCAAAAAAGCATTTGATACTGTATCAGCACAACAAGAAAGGCAGTAGTAAAAAGAGAGAAATATTGACTGAAATGCTAAGAAACATGTCAGCAGAAGATGGTACAGTTTAGTTACACACTCAGCTTATTATATTGTATATTATGACCTCCAATGAAGAAGCCAACACTAGTATGCAGGAAAGGTTTTTATTGAAAAATAAACTCTTGTCTTCTCATTCTGAGAAAATAAGATCCATGTTTTAAACGTGGTGTGTCACTAGTTACTTAAATCTTAAGCACCTCAAAATCTTTAATGTCTTCAACTTCACATGCCTCTGGAAGTAATGCTATAAGCATTTCACAGATTAAGTGTGTTTTTTAAAGACTAATGAGTTCTTTTATTGCCTGTTTCTGTTTAAGAAAACTAAGGCACCCCAGGTCTCACTGACTGCAAAGAGTTCTAGAATTCTATCTGCATCACAAACTTTAAAAATAATTTTGAACAGCTGGCATAACAGGGAACTGAAGACAGATTTCGCTAACTCCAGGCTAGTGCCTTAACTTCTGAAATACCTTTTTTCTATTACAAGATGGGCATTAAGCCAGAAGGCAAAAAAGTGAAGAATCAGGCCACATTCTTAAGAAAGGTGAAAATTAAAAGCTTTGCTGCTAGTTAAGCTCTCACAAGGACAATTACACAGAACATACCAGTTTGATTTATTTTTCTTGTCTTATTTCTAGAACTGGTGTTGCTCAACAACAGGCTTTTTGTTCTAGAACTTAGTATTCACAGAAGCACATAAGACATATTCAGCTATAAAATAATAATAATCATCATTAATAATAAAAAATAATTGAAATAATAATAACAACAACAACAACCAGAAAGTAAGAGAGAGATTACCCTAAAATTAAGCTCTGCTACACAATATATATAGACCTAGATGATTATACACCACCAATGCTGCTCAAGTGGACACACACAGCCCACCTTCCCCACTCCTCAAAATCCTTGCTTAATTAATTCTTATCATGCTTCATCTTATTCATAGACAGCTCTGACAAGTATCAATGGCAAATAAGCTTGCTCACATTATTCTGATTGCTCTCTTTACTAAGTTACATCCATTGTTTCAAATTAACATGCTTTATTCTGCAGGCTAATTCTTATAGCAAGTACCATTCAAACTTGTGGGGAAAGAGGTAGGGGGAGACACAATTTTAAGATACAAATTTGCTACTTAAAATGGTAAGGAAACAATTAGACAAAATAAAGAGAAAAAACTTAATCTGGTAATCTCATAGCTTTTCTTCAGTTCAGAGATGGAAAACTGAAGTAGCAAGTAGAGCCACAAGAACTGATTAGAGAGTTAATCTTTACAGTGATAATTCATAAGGTTTATGTGAAGCAGAGATGACTCAGACTGATAACCAGTGGCAGGCTGTTGGCTGGATCACTTGCACGTTTTCACCAATATTAAGGGAGGATCTTTCCGATCTGGAAAGAAATTAGCAAAACCTAACAAAAGAATGCTGTCTGCTTAGCCCATTATGCCACTAGTAATGGTGATGAAAGATGCAAAGAGAGAGTGACAACCCCTGAATAAGTCTGTAATTACTTCCATTTAAAGATGTTGCAGCTTCTAAGGCACAGTACAAATGGTTTTGAAATGAGTGACATTGCATACATCTGGCACAAGAAGCACAGCATTAGCCAGACAGAGAAGCTTAAACTCTAAAAATGTCAATTTTCAGACTAAAACGTGTTACAGACTTTACTGTCAATTATTTATTCAGATAACCCTCATGAACATAAGAAGGGTGTAAGTTGTGCTCATAATTTCCCATGCTTCAAGAATGACAAGAATATTCCTCAGAGTCTGCTGAATAGAGAGATTTATCAGAAGCAGATGGAAAATCAAATTTTGCTGAAAACCAGAAGGTTGTGATCTCGTCAACAGAACCTGTAAATTACTGTTTGAGCACTACCAAAGTAAGAAAGACGATGAACAAAACCTTAGTAACAAAATCCACCAGCAGGTGTGCATCTCAGCTGCAAGTAGCTGGCTCATATTCCTCATCATCTGTGCTCTGTGGCTCTCTCTACACTTAAGTTTATGAAGCTTGCTGGCTACAACTAAAATAATGGTAGACATCTGCAAGGCTGGATTACACTGGGGTGTGCGACGGTGCAGTGCAGAGGGTTACATAGCATAGATCAGGATGAACCCTGAAAGTTAACAACAAAACACAGGAACAAAAGGTAATGAACAGATGTAATTTGCACACTCATCTGTGAACAACTTATGCTCAGCATGACTAGTACTGTGTTCAGAGACCTCCAATTCTGAGATATATATAAGGAAAAAATACAAAGTTCTTAACCACAAGAGATGTTCTAGCTTAGATTAGTGAAGTTTTTTTTTGCAATTTCAAACACCTGAACCAAGAGCATTTATCCTTCGGCCACCACTGCTGGAGCCCAGGAGATTCCCAGAAACTGGACAGGAGAACATCAAATGCTACAAATAAAAGTGGGGAGATTTGGACTGGAGGTCGTGTGACTGGGGACATGTCAGAGACATTTGGGGGCTAGTTGAATAAAGCAGGAAGATTAGAAGAAAGGACATAGACTTCACATATGTCAAACCAAGCACGGCTTGGAGATGACACCACCTGAGTGAGGTAACCAGGAAATGGGAGCCAGCACTGCAGGTGAGGCAAACTGAAGAAGATGCTGGCTTAGAAAACCAGGCCTGGATGTCAACTATTACATACAGAGAAGTAGCTGTATGAGCAGCGAAGTCTTCAGGAAGAACAACAAAATTCTGGAGTCTGCAGCAAACAAAATAACATGGAAAAAGGGAAAGGAGGAACTCAGGAATGGATGTAGACAACCCAGGAAGAAGGAGCAGGTAAATTTTCTGACCAAAAGGGTGGATACATGTAGGGAGTCAGTATCTCCTGAGAAAAGAAAACAAAACTGGGAGACAGGGCAGATGAGGCTGGCCACACAATTAATAGAAAGATAAAACTTAAATGCAATTGCTCAAGAATCAGAAAATACTCAAATTAAATTTGCTTTTGCTGAATTCAAGGAACAGGGACTGTATGCAATTTGCTATCATTGTTAACTAAGCAGTCATAGGCAAACTATTCCCGCCTATGTCCCCACACACGTTTTTTGTGAATGACCACAATTGGCAGTTTTCAGAAAAGAAGTAAATGTTTTCTGAGTACAAATCCTTTAACCATCTTTTTCTTTTTTATCTTTTTCTACTGAAGCCAAAAGAAATTAACATAAATTTGTAAAGGAGCATATTAAAAAAAAAAACCAACACAAACCAAATGAAATAATAATTAAAATCACTGTACTTACACTGAGATTGTTTTCCATGAGCTGGCCAGACCACTTTCTTATCTATCTTATTAATCCTATGCCTCAGAATTGTCCTACCAAACTTAATTTTTAAAAAGTGAAACAAAGAGCATGCCCTTTACAGGAAAATGCCTCTTCAGCTTTCCCACTGCATGGAGCAACATTGAGGTCAATGACCCTGCTTTGTTAACTTAGGAAACAGGGTTACTAGATTCTCATCTCACAGAAGAACAGTGTGGTCACACTTACAGCCACTTGGGAAAAGCCTGGAGGGAAAGTGCTGTGGCAAAACAGAGAACATGATTTGTATGCAAAATCTGGTATCTTTCGCAAGGCCAACTTAACTGGAAATGAAAACCAATGTTTTGGACACACTATCCATCACAGCTACAGCAGCACTACCACAGCTATGAGAAAACAGTATTATAAGCAAAGCTGTTAGATCAGACTATGAAAAATCCAAGGCAAAGAAAGAAGATGTGGACAGTATCCAATAACATGCTCAATCAGGCCAAACCTTTCTTTTTCACCTACTGGTATGAAAGTTTCTGGGTTTGTTTTCTCTACAAAAGCAAGGTAGCTGCCATTACAAGAATTTCAGAACCTCTTAGGTTATTTATGTTCATCAAGTTTTTTCTTCACACATCATTTCTTGGGTAATACATCATGTTCTCCACTCTTTGGAGCAGCTGGTGTGGTGCTATTGAATAGATGCAGTGCATTGATTCTGGACTGGTGGGAATTACCGGCTGGCACAGTGGGTGACAGGATAAGTATTAGCTGTCACAGATAGATTTGTTTCTTCTGTACAGAGAATGGCTTCCTTCAGCTAAAAATAAAATAAATATATTCTAAACATTTTTACATTTTCACTTTTTCCAGACTTCCAGGACTTTTGAACTCGATCCCTATAATTTATCTTCCATACATAATATTAAAAGATAGCAACTATACAGATTTTGCTGTTCTGTGTTTATATGCCTTATCCTTAATTCAAAGCTCTGTTTCTCACAATGCTCAGATTCAGAGTTGATTAGTGCAACTAAGAAAAATGTAGGCCCACTGATGAATGAGGTAGGCAACCTAGTGTTGGAACACGCAGAGAAGGTGGAGTTACTGACTGCCTTCCTTGTTTCAGTATTCACTGCTAAAACTGTCCCTCATAAATCCCAGACTTTGGAAGCAAGAAGAAGGTCTGGAGAGAGGAAGACTTTCCCTCAGTAGAGAAGGACTGGGTTAGAGACCACTTGGCCAAGCCATAACCCATGGGCCCTGATGGGGTGCACCTGCGAGTGCTGAGAGAGCTGGCAGATGTTATTGCTGAGCCACTCTCCATCATCTTTGAAAGGTCATGGAAAACAGGAAAGGTGCCTGAGAACTGGAAGAAGGCCAATATGACTCCAGTCTTCAAAAAGAGCAAGGAGGAGAACCCAGGGAACTACAGGCCAGTTAGTCTCACCTCTGTCCCTGGGGAGGTGATGGAGTGAATAGTTTTGTATATCATGTCTAAATACCTTGAAGAACAGGAAGTTATTGGGAGTAGCCAGTATAGATTTACCAAGGGTAAATCATGCTAGACCCATCTGCTAGCCTTCTATAATGTCATAACTGGTTGGATGGATGAGGGGAGAGCAAGGCTTTCGACACAGTCTCCTATAACAGCCTCATTAGGAAACTGAGGGAGTGTTGGCAAGATGAGTGGACAGTGAGGTGGATTGAAAGCTGGCTGTGTGACAGAAATGAGTTGGAAGGCTGTAACCAGCAGTGTCCACATGGGGTCAATACTCAAGTCTTGTTCAACATATTAACCAATGACCTGGACAAGGGGACAGAGTGTATCCTCAGCAAGTTTACTGATTATACCAAACTGAAAGGGGTGGCTAACATTCCAGAAGGCTGTGCTGCCATCCAGTGTGACTTGGACAGGCTGGACAGCTGGGCAGAGAAGAACCTAATTAAATTCAACAGTGGAAAGTGCAGGGTCCTGCACCTGGGAAGGAAGAATCCCATACACCAATATAGGTTAGGGATGGACCTGCTGGAGAGCAGCTCGGAGGAGAAGGATCTGGGATTCTGACTGTAAATTATACAGGAACCAGCAGTGTGCCCTTGCTGACAAGCAGGCCAATGGAGTCCTGGGTTGCGTAAGGAAGAGTGTGGCCAGTAGGTTCAGGGAGATCATTCTTCCCCTCTACTCTGCACTGGTGAGGCCACACCTGGAATACTGCATCCAGTTCTGGGCTCCTCAGCTCAAGAGACAGGGAACTACTAGAGAGAGTCCAGCAGCGGGCAACAAAGATGTTTGGGGGATTGGGGGATCTCCCTTACAAGGAAAGACTGAGAGAGCTGGGACTCTTTAGCCTGGAGAAGAGAAGGCTGAAAGGAGATCTTTTTAATGCCTATAAGTGTCTATAGGGTGGGTGCAAGGAAGATGGAGCCAGACTCTTTTCAGTAGTTCCCAGTGACAGGACAAGAGGCAACAGACACCAGCTGGGACATAGGAAGTTCCATTTAAATATGAGGAAAAGCTTTATGGTGAGGGTGACAAAGCACTGGGACAGGCTGCCCTGATTGGTTGTGCAGTCCCCTTCTCTGGAGGTATTCAAGAATGGCCTGGATGCAGGCGTGAGCAATGTGCTCTAGGGGATCCTGCTTTAGAAGGGGAGTTGGACTAGATGATCTCTAGAGGTCTCTTCCAACTCTGACAATTCCATGATTCCATGAACGCAGTATCTTCCAAATTACACCTAAGAAATGCCATATGAGCTATGCAATATTAGGATTAATAAAGTGCAGTAATCCAGGCTGCAACAGGAAGAATTCACAGTATCACAGCACACATTGCTGTAAAGCCTCTGTATAGTTTACAAACAGTGCAGATGGCAACACAAGCTTTAACTCTGGCAAATTATGAGATTAGATATTCTTTTCCCCATAATCTTTGCTAAAATTGCCTTCTCATAGAAATAAAGCTAGCAGAGGGCTCCGGGAGAGCCCACAAATCAAGTCATATATGTAACAAGAAATAAAGAGCTGTAAGATACATTTTAATACTATTCTAAATAGACTCTTCCTCATGCTAAACTATAACTCAAACATTTATGGTGCTTCCAAAGACAGTGTCATTGTCCAGAAGAGGGTATGTGATTACATAAGAGTGGACAAAGATCATCCAATATTAATGACATTTGCAACAAGACATTGGGACTATCAGTCATGAATATACCATTACCAAAAAAAAAGTAACAATAAATTGCAATATTATTAACTCTGCAAGAAAGAGTCTATTAATTGCATCTCATTAGTTACCACAATTTTTTATTAGTGAGTACAAACAGTCATGGGAAGCCTTAAAATTGATTTATTTCTATTTTTCTTGTAGGTTGCTTGAATGAGATTAAGGATCTAAACTTCAGAAGATTTTACTTTTATGAAGCCTAACTGAGAAGCTGCTTGAGGAGAAGTAAAAATTACTCAGATTTAAAGTCAATAATAGCAAGTCCATGCACATCATGGGAAGGACAAAGCAGTGAACAGTGTTAAGAAACATTATGATTAATAACAGCAGAATCTGAGCTAAAATGCAGAAAATATAACAAAGATTATGAAGGGTATCAGAAATACACTTAATAATGAGCTCACAAAGAGAAGTTGCTAAACATGCTGAAATGGCTTTTCTGGTAACATAAGCAGAATGATACTTGTAGGCAAGTTATAATGTAAAAAAAAGCACATACAGAACAAAATTGGAAGTATTTAAGCAGCGACAGTGATGTTATATATTTGGAATTGGAGGCAAAGGTTTCTAAGCTGATATGAGACATAAACTGTAAGACTAGATGAATGGGTGAAAAAGATTTTAAAATTATTCCTTGTTCATTCCACCCATTCTTTTTTACCACCTCTTTCCCCCCATATACAGTTTCCACAAAAATCAAGCACCTCCTAGCAAGTATAAAAGCCCTAAACTGATGTATTGATATGTATCTTGCATCACTTTACAAATCTTAATTTGACAATTATATGAGGAAATGTGAGGAGGAAACAAAATAGCCCTGCAGGGTGCAGTTTCATGACATAGCTAAATTATCTTTATGACATTGTCCGAAATTTCAGTTACCAAAACTCATACCAGTCAGGTGAGTGCCAGAGACACTGCAAGTAAGATAGATGGAGGAGAGACAAAGCCCTTTCCACCAGGAGTTATTTACAGGATTAATGTAGCTGCAATCTAACACGCAGTGGTTTGTGTTGGAGTATCTGTGTGTTATGTTTTTATTCCTCCTCCAGACCAGCTCAATGATGTGGTACTTCTCATGCACATATTAGCAGTACTATTACTGTGAGTGGGGGAACCAGGAAGAGTTGTAGGGAGAAAAGGGAGGGAGAAGCTTTGATCTGTTTCAAAACTGTCTCAAGTGCAGGAGGTAACCAAGTCAGACATAGTATGGGGAGTTCTCGCAGATTTTTGCAAAATGTGGTTGAAGAAAACAGTTGGGTATTTGACAGATACACCAGGGATACCTCACTTGATCAGGTCATTACTCCATTTGGAATTCACAGTAGCTGAGTTTTCAAAAACAAATAGTTCATAATAGACTGCCTACTATTTGGGATCCATATATATGTATATGCATAAGAAAATTTCTGCTCCCTCAATGAGCATTGTCATTATTCAGTGAAGCTTGAATTTGGAGCTGTTGTCTTAGCTTGCATAACTGCAAAAATTATTAATGATCCTAACATTACCAAATTCATCTACAAGTATTGTCTGGCTGATCTCCTAAGGCTTGGATTTCCATGAGGCAATGACTACTAATTAGGCTTAAAAAAGTGCTTTATTTTATGAGCTCTAGATTTACTACCCTTTGATTTTATGCCCTGTCTGTTTTTTCTCAAGTCTCTAAGCAGGTGAAAATGAGAGGTTGATCTGTTTTCATTATGCTCATAATACTGCAGGAAGATGGGAGAACAATTATACAAAAACAATCACATAAAAAAACCAAAACAAACCAGGGAAAAGCACTTTCTCTCCACTTCAGCAGAGACCGTTAATTCATGTTTCAACTTATTTTAAAACTACATACCCTAATGGCAGCTTTCATTTTAATTAATTGTTAACTTCCTCAGGGTCTGCTATGGCGTCTCTTGGGTGCCTAAATTTGGAAAGGCCTCCTTGAATACACTCAACCAAATAATCCCACCTCAATCTTTCAAACCCCATTGAAGGAGATATCTGATGAAAATATTTGCTTGATCTGTCCATTTGTAGATAACTTTCACTAAATACATTCCCTCTCACTTCACATATCTTCACTTGATACTATACCTATAATATACTTACAGAATTAAACTATCTCATGTGCATGCACAAAATCTTTTTTTTTCCTAAATCACCTGAGAATTGCAATTCTTCTGCTAAGTAAACACCCTCATTGATCCATGTAGGTAAAAAGGTTCTGAATGAATCAGCTACTGGGGTATCAGACATTGTAAAAACAAGACTTAATTCTGCCAGATTAAACAGTATTCATCCCAAAAGATAATTTAGTCATTACAAACACATAATGTATTTCAGTTTTACTCAACAGAATTAGCATCCTCCTCACTTTAGTTGATAAAGAAAAAAAAAATATTATTTGATGGAGTCAATCCAAGTGTATCTGTACCCACTGTTCTTCAATTTAAGGCAATTTTTTGAACTCCAGTCACACTTTATTCCAATTCTGAAACATTAAGTAATGGATTTATTTCAGCTTGGTTTAAGCAAGAACATTATGTTGCTATCAGCAAAGCCTTTCTTTCTCTTTCACATCTCAAAAGCAGAATTTTTACCAGCTCAGGGTGCCTCCTGCAGATGAGTCAGGATCCTCTGCTTACTTCCATATTTTGAATTCATCCCCTTTTCCACTCTTAAGATTGAAAATAAGGATGATAACCACCATCATTTGAAGGCCTTCATTCAGTAACTTAAAGCAATAGCTGGGAATAACAGCTTCCAAATCACTGTTTGCTTTCCTGTCACCTGGCTATAGAAACAGGTAGATAAGAACAAAAGCTGTTTTCTCCATGACTGCTGAAACACACAGTAAGAAAACAGTTTCCATCAAGTTCAAGGCAGAACAACTATCAAGAGGGAACAAGTCAGACCTAGGTCATCTTCTACCTTAATTACTAGAGCAGGATTGAAAGGACAGAGCCAAAGTTCAGAGTTCTGCTGGAGCCAGACACCTCCAGAGCATGCTGAAAACTGTTTTAAACATGTTCAAGCTTTTAAGCTCATTTTTTTTTACCCTCTGTCGCTGAGTAACTTCATTAGTGCAGCTAAAACTGACTGTGCTCTAAATAATCACTTTTGCATGGGAAGTTCTATAGCTTTTAGTATTTTATAAAAGCTTCTCTTATGCAAAAAGACATTAGGAGCTGTTTGAACACTGATCCTCTTGGGTTCACTTGTTCCCTATAGATCTTGCAGATCTCTTTTTATTTCCTTATTTATATGAGAAAGTACATTCAATTATAGAAAAATATTAAGAAAAACATTTTAAAACTCAAAATTAGTGTTACTGTTAAAGCTTTACACTCCTTCCAGCCTATATTTATCAGCAGATCACAAACCTCAGAAAACATGGAAATCAGTAATTAATTACAGGCCCTTGCAAATGTGACTTTGACCCCTACAGCTGGTGTTAGCCTCTGGAAATCTTCTTCACTGATATACAGGTAGGCAAGAAGGCTTGTTTTATTCACCTTTCTGTTTCTTGTCATCCCACATCTTGCGTATATGCGGAAAAGAGGCAGATACGTATCCTGAGGGGTGGAGATTGTTTCCTTTTCTTACTGAGTTGTGCCAGTTCTGGAAGCAGAAATCCACAGAGAGGGGTGCCTACAATGGGGACTACCAGCAGTGAGGGAGAATATGGGTTTCCCAGAAAATATGTAAAATTCTGATGTTAGATGGAAGTCCACAAAAGAAGCAATAGAAATTGTCTGTAGGTGAACCTCAGTGTATGTGGCTGAGCAGGTTTTGCTAGATCGTATCACCTCAATGTGAGTTTTTCTGTGATAGAGGAAGAACTCCAACTGCTTTAGAAAGTTCTGTGCTCCCTTAGTGGCAAGTGAAAGCATCTTATAAACAAACATGTTGTGCATATATGAGCACATCACTTGCTGGAGGAAGCAACAAGTTTGTGTTATCAAGTACCTCATCCAAGAGTTACAACGTTACAAGATATCTACCTTCAAAAATTCTCTGTGAGCAAGCTATGTATGCATGCATATATTTGCTACAGACCAACACAAGCAACAATGAATCTACCGCCTCCACACTGGCACGCCTCATATGGTTATTCAATAAGCAAACAGTGCAGTATCTCATGTACCTGAGTTCACCTGGCCACATGTCGTCTTCTCCAGGATTTTCAAATACCCAAAACCTGGATCAGGCCTGGCATCCAGTAACACACTCAAGACAAAAGGTCCTAAAGCAAAGAACTGTCTGTCTGGAAAAACCTTACACTGGCAAGGAGAGGAATAAGGACCAACAAGGTCCCAGCTCACACGCAGGGCAGAGAAAAGAGTTCAGATACAAAGAGCAGACAGGAATTTCCCCGAAGCCTTTCAACATACATATCTATTTCTAGAATTGTGAATTGTGTATTATATATACATGTTTACATGCAGGCAGAGGCTGCTAAATTAAGCCCTCCCCTCTGTTCAGAATCAGGGTGATCTCTGAGTTTTGGAGGAGGTAGTGGCTGCAGCAGCAGCTGTTAGTGCCCCTGGACAGTCACTATCCCACTTGCCAGGCTTGGGAACAGATGCATTCTCTGAATGAGCTTTCATTTCTGCAAAGCTTTACAGTTCCCTTTTCTTTTCAATTGGCCTCATTCCTACAAAGAGGCTAGGTGCTATTTTTTCTCACACCAGTGCTTCAATTCCCACTTTATTAAATTCCCAGGGACTTGTTTTAGAGAGAAAAGTATTTTCTTTATTATTTAGTGGCAATGAGACAAACCTCTGAGTACACCTGTTTGTCTTTATTAAATAAGGGAAGTCTTAACTGCAGAATATCAAGCTCAAGCATTTTTACCACTTGAAATGTCTTGCCTCATTAGAAAAATATTTATTGCTACTTCTAAATGACCTATTACAAAAGATTACCTATCTCCTGCATTTTACCATCAACATTTTTATGTGCCAGCTCCTGAAAATAAAACATTGTTCTCATTCTTGCCTTACTATTACTTAATCTATCAAGGACTTCTGAATGCTTGAAGCTCTTACAAATCCATAAACCTGTAAGATGACAAACAAAATAAAATGTTCTGAATATTTTTCCATTGCATGCTTTGAAGGCAAACTAGGAAGGCTGCAGAACCTTAAAGGATTTTAAAATCTGGTTAGATACAAGTTTAAAGAGGAATAGAGTAAACACTGTAGGGCTGGTTGTATAACTCCATAATATGAAAAAAAATTTGAGAGAACAGGCTTGGAAACTATAGTCTGGGTTTCTTTTTATATATATACTGATGATTTAGTTTGGAGGGAAATTATAACCATATTTCTGTAGCAACTTTGGTATTTCACCTTTTTTTTCTGCTTCCCTGATGACTCTGCAGGCAGGCTTCCCACATGCCAAGTCCAGAAGGTCCCACATCCAACAGCTGCAGTTATTTCTGCAATCAGCACTAACAATGTGCCACAAAGCTCCTTTTCCTCTCTGAGTAGGACTACAGTTTACCTTGGCACTGCTTTAGCAGCTCCAAATAAATAATGAATTCATCTTCATCACTTCTGCTACCACTGAAATTGACCAGTGTTTAGGCAACCTCTATTTTCCTTCACAAGTTCTGTTACTCCTCATAGTCTCTGAAAAGATTAGCTTTGCACTAAATTCAGCACTTCTGTTATGATAAGCTAAACTTCTTTAGCTATTTCTCATATCATCCCTTTTTTAACATTTCTGTAGGTTCTGGGTTTTTTGGGTTTTTTTTGTTTTTGTTTTTTTTTTCATTTTAGGCAAGACCAGTTAAAAGAAGCTTGTTGATTTTTAAAGCCTTGAACTTAGAAGGTGAAACACAAAAATAGAAGAATTAATCTGTATCTTCATGATCTACAGATTATAATTTGCACTCATGTATGCTCAAACAGAAAGTCAGCATGTTGCTAGATACCCAGACAGTACCAGTTAGTAATTAAGGAACTGATGGCATTTGGAAGCTTGTAAAAAGAAGAAAAAAAGACATCTGAAATTTATGAAATTTAGAAGACTGTATCTCACTGGAATTGAGATAAACTAAACACTGGAAGTGAGATACAACAAAGTGTAAACCAAGTCACTTCAGGCCTCCCATATTAGTGAAAAGAGAAGCCTAGACCTGGAAAATATAGCCATCCCCAAAGAAGTGGCAACACTTGGAGCCTTAACAAATTAGTTGTTTCAGAGAAAGTACTCTAAACACCTGCTTCACCTTACTATGCCACTGCTCCCACCAGCTGTAAACCTCTGTATGGACTTGCAACTAAAGCACAGAAACAGAAATGACACTTATTTCACTTAAAAGAGAAATTTCATACTAGCCAGGGATTCATTATTATTCCTAGAATATGATTGTTAATATCTGTGGAAGAAGTATGTTCATCCAGAATTTGGTACTAAGCACTTTTGCATAGAGAACTTTCTTAAGTTACTAAGAAAGTATTAGTTCAAGTGGGAAGAACACAAAGAGCTAAAAACCTTTCAAAGTTGTGAAGAATAAACACAAAAGCTCATATCAACCTTCTACCAATCAATACTGAGATCAAGGGTGCTAATCAAGTGTGCAGAATATCCTGTAGTAAATCTGTAGCTCAGATTGCAGGATACAGTCTCTAATAGATAAAGAACATACATTTCTTGATATGTTGATTTTGGAGATTGGGGTTTGTTTTTGGTTCTTGTTTGTTTGTTTTTTATAGTTAATGCTTGTGTGGTGAGTTTAGTAATACATGTGTTTGTCACTTCTGACAACACTCCTGGAGAAAGAGGCTTTAGTCTAAGACCTCGTGCAATTCAGACACATTTTTTCAGAAAGAACAGTGTGTATTAGAGACTTACTCATAGCTCAGAGAGCTGATTCACCTGTTGAGCTAGACTGTAAACCTCACAGTGTAAATGTCATGTATGTCTAAATTTGGTTGAGCCAATTAGGTGTTGCAGAACTAAGTGAAACTATTCATGACACTGGGTGTCATTGCACTCATCCTTGTTCTGCAACTTTCAGAAATCAATTCCAAGTTCAACAGACACTTATCTAGTATCTTCACCAAATAATTATGTTACAGGCCATTCTATTAAAAAAAGTGCGTATGTGCAAGCTATGGAGGTGCTGTTTAACAGTGCAGAATGGTTACTTGTTGCATGCCAATTTACTTGAGTCCTTTAGTTCACGGCTCCAGCTGTGGAAATGAGGAGTTCTGCAGCATTTCATTTGCTTCTCACATACTGCAGCTCTCTCCCTCAGATTTTTTTCCTGTGGGAATGCACAGAATGCTTATGATCAAGAGGTCCAAAACTTGTTATCAGAACTGAATTTCTTATGGCAATTTAGATCACTTAGTACTCAGAAAAGGAAGAACTTTTTCTGGAAACTGTCTACACTGAAGTTGCTAGAAGATATAATCTCATAAACTAAGCAGGTTCAATCTTTGTGGATTTTAATTGCAGTAGAAATTTGGAAGTGGGTCCACGCAATTTGAATTAATCAGAAATTTTATGGCAAAAATGGTCTCCATCAGAAGTATGATTTGTGAAAATGTGTCAGTCTCTCAGTTTTTAGAAGTTTCTGTGAAAACTCAGGGACATTTCCATTGAAGACTTTTAAAACTTTAATCTAGCCTGTATAGTTCTCTGAGAAAAATCATTCAGAAATTACAAATAGTCATGACTGTCTGGATATCCTGGTGAAGACCAGAATAAGTAAAATGCTAAATCAGAAATTGTTCCTCACTATTAAGGCAAAATGACAAGGAACAAAACTCACAAACAAACCCCAAATAAATTTTGTCAGATCACCAACATACTTGACTGAACTTATACCTGGTCATAAATAGGCAGAAAAGCAAACCTTCTCATTTTACATACCAGCAGAATGGGAAATCCAAATACCTGTTCCAAAATGAAAGACAGTGTCAGAGAAACGTGCCCAGCACTGACGAGAAATGGATCATGATGAACTACTGTTGGAGAGATGAATACATCATTCTTGTCTGGCCTAGATTTTGCCCAGAAATAATTAATCACCCCTAAACTAAACCTGAAACCTGCTAAAGGTGCTCTCTCTAGCTGCATTCACTGCTTTGGCAGAATTGTAAACTGCAATCACCATCAGAACATTTATTCATTTGGTGAAGCTTCTTGAAACACATGGAGATAAACTGAACCTCAGCAAACCTTGGATTCACATCAATCCAATGTTATTCCTCCTAGCAATAATTCTACCTATAATATTTTCTTGATGCTATGGTCACTTTGTTTTCTCCCCTCTCTTCCTAAGCACAATTTTTTACATAAAAATAGCAGTCATCACTCTCCAAAAATCTTTAATATCAACATTTTCAGAATCCTTTAGAAGAGAAATTTGTTTGCATGTTGTTTTTTTTTGTTCTGTAGTTGCTGATCACATAGTTAATTGGATATCAAGTTAATTTTTTGTTATGCTGTCCTCGAGACTTTATAATCTAAAAATACTTTAATTGGATATCAGGTTAATTTTTTGTTATGCTTTCCTCAAGACTTCATAATTTAATATATATATATATAATGTTTATATATATATAATTTAACAACATTATATATTCCAGAAATGGGTAACATTAGAAATGTTAAAGCTCCTATTTCATAATGATACAATGTACAATTTGACATGAATGCAATACCTCCCATGCACAGGTCCTAGAATTTCAAAAATATTAGTTGAAAGAACATAAGATAGGTGCATGATCACTGAATTCCACCATGTCATTGTACATACTGGTTATCCAAGGCACAGAGCATCTACATGAATCAACCTGCCTAAGGTTATTCAGGAGGTAAATGGGAGAGGGAAAGAAAGAGAACATCAGTCTCAATTCTTTTCTGTTCTGGCCACCTCCAGCATGCTCCCTCTCAGGAACAGTAGGCAAGTTAATAGCTTCAGATGCTACAGCAGCCACTGCTTTCCTTTGACAAAGGCACTGATTTTATCAATATAATGGGTCCCATTGTCCTTAGGCAAACAACTGAGGTCATTATTTGCCAGATTGAAGTAAGACACTCATGCTTTTACTTTCTTCTCCAGTGATACCAGAGAGGTAACCCATTATACATGGCAGTGTGACAATCATAAAAGGCTACTCATAAAAAACAATTAAGTATTCTGAATAAAATTACCATTTTATTGATAATTATTATTTTTTTGCCAACAAATTCACCATGCTTACATCTATGAAAGCTCCAAATTATCCCTTTACAAATAGGGCATTTCAAAGTCTTTCTCCCTGTTCCCAAAAAGGATCAGGAAACAATGGAAGAGATTTTAAATTTTAGCCTCTCCATTTTAAGACAGTTTCTGACACTTGATTGATGGCCACAGAACTCAAGAGCTACAGTTTGGGAGCCTGCTGATTAAAAGCTCACATCACCTTGAGCTTGGAGGTGAAAAGCAGGGCAAGTGAAAACCCTCTGACTGAATGAAAAAAGGCAGGAAAAAAAAAAAAAAAAAGGGTAGAAAGGAATAATATTTTAATACTAAATGGTATTGATTTCAAATTTGTAATTACCACAATTCCTTGACAGCTGAGATAGAAAACACAGCTCCTCTGTGCTGGGTACTGTACAGTGTGAGAGTACCAATGACCTGTATACACAAAGCAGCAGAGAGAAGGAGAAATCAAGAAGAAATGAAGCCCAAGGATTAAGATACTGATACTTCCCCCTAATTTGAAGCATTTAACTCATCTACCTAAATTAGGAAGCCGCACTTTCTCTGCATCAGGGATGAAAGTGAGAGGGGATGAAGCAGTGCCTGGGTTTTCCTCCCCTAGTTATTCACTAAGTTTATGGCTGATGCAGTTTGCTGCTGCTACCAGTGACAACAGGCCACTGTAATTTTATGTTATTTCAGAAGTCAGCCCACAGAGCTGACATTGAAATTTAGTTCAGATCTCCTCAGCCGGAAAGCCTGTATTCACAGGGATTTTTTCTAATAATACATTATGATGGAAAAGTTGAAATGCCAGTGATGTTGCTCCACAGATTAATACCTACCACAGAAAGATAATACATTTTTTTCTAAATTGGTTTAAGGCAAGCTGAAGGGATAAATTAAATGGAAAAGAGACACTTCTACATACATAGAACAATATCCACACTATAATTACAAGGATTTTGATTCACACTTGAACTATCAATAACTGTCCAGCACAGCTGAGTTTTGAACTATGGCCTTACCCATGTGTCCTGGTTTGAGCCAGATGAAGCCAATTTTTCTTTTTACTGATTTTTTTTTCCTTCAGTAAGCTTTCTTGTAACTAGCAACAGTGTGTTCTGCTAGGCTGATAAGACAGTGGAATATTTTTCTAACTACTGAGGCTTCAAGGCCGCACCTGCACTCTGCCGGCTCAGACACTATGGGGAGATCTGTGACCCCCCCGTAGGAGGCTGAGTTAGACAGACAGCAAAATTGGCCAAAGATATTCCATTCCATATATCTACGTAAGCTCAGAGGAAGGTCAGAGATCACAGAAGACAACTTCCTTCCTTCTTCTTCTCCCCTTCTCTTCCGTCCATGGCCGGCGTCCAGGGAGGACTCTGTTCATCCATCACCGTCGATCCTCAGGCTTGATCTCTCGTGACCCCCATAACTCTCTGCTCTGTTCCAGCAGCAGCTCCGGGATTCCTCGGGACTCTTCCCAGTTCAGGGAAATGCTGTGGGAGTTGCTGGGGTGGGGGGAGGCAAGAGTCTTTTGCCCATATATCTGTATATAATTGTATATATTTTCTTGTATCATTCATTAGTGTTTTAATTAAAGCTGTGTAGTTTAGTTTTCAACCCAGCCAAGTCTCTCTCTTTTTCTCTCTCTCCTTCCCTACCTGGGTTGGGGGGAGGGGGGATCAAGAGCATTGTTGTCGGACCTGAGTCAAACTGTGACAACAATTTATTGGCGCCCAACGTGGGGCTAGATTTTTAGCCCAGATTACACATTTCCATCAATTGGGAGTGTCCAAAATTCCACCTCTGATGGGAGGAATCCCTCAGATAGCAATGGCAAGCAATTCTGCTGAGTTTCCTGACGGATTGAAAACTGAACAGACACTTTCTGCAATGAATCTACTGGATCTTTTTCCAAACCTGCAATTGTACATGTGGTATGCAGCCCAGGGCATTTTGCTCTTTGTAGCTGCTCTTGTGATTCTTTTGTGGTTTATTGATAGAACCGTAGTCATAATCAACCGTATCATTACCAGCCTGGTGATCCTAGGGATGATGATACTGTTCTCTATGGGGGTACTGTATGTATACAGTTACACTGCAGGTTCAACTCCTAAAGTGAATGGAACAGTCCATGATGATAACAGCAATAGCTGGTTCCATTTTATCTCCCCATTTTCCTTCAAGCTGAATTTCCCAGCTCTTGATCTGAATAGCACTGTTGCAGT
>NW_009953649.1:6861468-6887261 GCF_000747805.2 Chaetura pelagica
TCCAGGGAGGACTCTGTTCATCCATCACCGTCGATCCTCAGGCTTGATCTCTCGTGACCCCCATAACTCTCTGCTTTCTCCAGCAGCAGCTCCGGGATTCCTCGGGACTCTTCCCAGTTCAGGGAAGTGCTGTGGGAGTTGCTGGGGTGGGGGGAGGTGAGAGGTTTTTGCCCATTCCTGAATATATTTGTATATAATTGTATATATTTCCTTGTATCATTTATTAGTGTTTTAATTAAAGCTGTGTAGTTTAGTTTTCAAGTCAGCCAAGTCTCTCTCTTTTTCTCTCTCTCCTTCCTTACCTGGGTGGGAGGGGGAGGGGATCGAGAGCATTGTTGTCAGACCTGAGTCAAACGGTGACACCATGGGAGCATCCTTCTTTTCAAGGGAGTTGTGGGAAAGATAAAATATTGAAATATGCTTTCACATTAAAGGAAAGCTAAGGACTCCTTGATTCAGATTGTAACCAAGCCCAGGCATTTTTCCAGTCAAGCTCATCAGTTTCCAACTCCCTCAGTCACTTGTATGGCTAGCAGAATAAATGCTGTACCCCTTAAAAAGGAAAAGAAACATCTGTGCTTTGTTGTAATGACAAAAATTAGGATGGAAATGCCCAGGTATCACAAAACTGACATTAAAGCAGAAAATCTCTCACAATGCTGCCTTTGAACACCACCCAGCCCAATCATCTTCAGAAGTTTCTGCCTGCCAGACCAAAGTAAGAGTACCCATGCCAGCATGTCTGGTGACAAAAAACAATCATACAAACTTCATCTGGACAAAAGTTTCCTACAAATTGGTGTTGCACATGTTGATAGTATCATGCATAGTTCAAAATCTGAAGAGATAGAAATGTTTCTCAAACACCAGGGGTCAGAAACACTAGCACTTTCTGAACATAAGCTCTACTTCTTCACTCAGTGACAATTCCCTCCTGCACTCTTTAGCAGCTCTAACCAAAGTTTGGGACCTCTGCATTTAATCTTGTGTTACCAGATCCTGGGGCAGCCCAGAGCTCACCAACCAAACCAGTAGTGGGTTTCACTTACCCACCCCACTCTGAGCTAGAGCCCTATCTATCCCTAAGAGGTAAGAAAAAGGGACACAAGCTCTGCAAGACTCCTCAAAACATGTAAATGACAGATGGGGACACAAAAAGCTCACATCAGCATCCATCTGGAGAAAGAGCCATTCCCACAGTGAAGCCACAGAGACAAGGAAAGGCTTAGAGGTGGAGAAGCAGAGAGCCCACGTCATGCCTGTGAATAACCTGGCAGGATATTGACCTGTCAGAAGCAAAAGTAACATCACTACTGTTCTAGCCTGCAGGAAGGAGTTATTCCTCATTGCCTCAGCTCTCCATAGCCTGGACTTTTTTTGGGCAGAACTGGAGATTTAAGCAGGAGGCGGGGTGTAGGGAATAATAAAAAAGAAATTTCTCAGTGTTCCCCTGTGTAATTCTCACAAAAGTAGAGGTTGAATAATCAAACAGTAGATCACTGTTCCAGTCCATGCTTCCAACCTAAGAACCACATTGACTACTTGTCAACAGTGACAACAGGCATTGGGGAAGGCAGGGGAGCCTCCAAGTAGGGACAGTGATCTAGGGACAGTAATGAGCACCTGCTCCAATCCAAAGAAAGGTATGAGCTCCAATTCCCCCACTGTACAAAATGGAACAGAAGATCTCACATTGCCAAGAGATTTAAGGGTTCATTAGTTAAGAATGAGTTAAAAATCATTAGCTAAAAATTTAAAAATCCAGGCTGGATTCCAGAGCAAAGACTGTATTATTCATAATACTTTAAATGCTATCTATTCAATATTCCACTTAATAAGCTTTTCCAACGAGATTACTGAATAACAACAAAATACAGTGTATGTTTATGATCTTTAAAGATTGCAATTTGTTTTGATTACATCAAACAGCATCTGCTGTGTTTTCTCTTAACCCAAAACACCAAGAATATGCATAATCACAATATCACTCAGTATTCTGGAATGTACGAGTCTTATCTGCACATTTCATTTAGAGAAGTCTTCCAAGGTAAACATGAAAAATATATAACACAACATGAGGAAAAAAGAAAACTGTGAGGAATACAGTGTATTTGCATTTCTTTTACTAGAGGCATTCATGTCTGGAGAAAAAATTCTTCTTTGCACCTCAGACTCTGACTAAACTGTAGAGAAGTAATAATCTTACATTTATGCCATGCATTGGTTTAGTCAGGCATAGGCTATGAACACCGTGGTGTACAATTTTTAATTTTCTAGGGACAACATTTTTTATTGCATCTGGCAGGTTGTTTATAGTTGTCGTTTTGAGCTGCTTTTTTGTTGTTCTTCAGGTCTTTTATTAACATACTGCCAGATATTGCATGACGGCCCATGCTGGGTTAGTGATAATGTTGTCTGCAGTAGCAGGTCTACCTTGGCAGATTATGGGTATAAAATGGGCAGGGGGCAATTGACTTGTCAGAATATTTACAAATTTCAAATTGCTTTCTGCACTCTTAATGACTTGCACAATGAAAAAGACTGCTATGTCACCATATCCACACTGCATGATGTATGGTAATAGTTGAGAGAAAATGGGCTGGGAGGGTGACAGCCCTCATTAAAAACAAATAGCTGTGATTGACATGAAAAACTATGAAGGCAAAAGGAAGGTAAACATATTTGGATTTAAGTGGCTTTATTGGAGAGCTTACTGAACCAAGAAGCCTTCCTAGCCTTAGACTGCAGAAGTAAGTATCAGTCTGAGCCCAATAGCTGTTATTACCGAAGATACCTCCAACTCTTCCCTTGATTACATTAATTTAAAAACTCTGCCTAGAATTTAAAAACACTACCATAGCTTGTCTGTCTCACACTTGATTTATCTCTAACATACTGCCAAAAAATGCTATGGAAGAAGTTTCTTTTTAATGTAACTTAGTGTGCCTGACATACATCCTTGTTATATTTTCTTGTTTCTGATTTTCTATCCCTTTCCTCCCAGCCCCCACCCCTTGGACCACAGAACAGCCCATGGTCTGATTTCTCCATAGTGCCTTCCAGTATCATTTGGACTCCTAACAGGAAACAGGAATAAAGACAAACCAGTCTTTTCTTCCATTGTCCAATAACATCTTTCCCAATTCCTTTTTCGAGGGTGCTTTTGTTTTCCTCCCTTTCCCTTCTTCTCTGTACTTCTTCAATTTATTGTAAATCTTTTCTCAGGCTCAGAGTCACAAGTGCAATAAATTCCCACCAAATTTGGCAGCCTTAACTCAAAGAGTTCATCACAGCCTGGGGCTCCTGCTGCCGGGCTGAGACTAATATGGGGTAAAAGGACCAGCCTTTCTCACATTAAGAACAGGTATTTCAGCAGCCACCTGTTAGGCAGGAGTCTAAACTCATTAGCCAAAGAATGTAAAGAACCTGGCATCACCACAGTACAGATCTGACACTGACATATGTAGGCTTTGGACCACACAGTGGTCATCAAGAGGACCATCTTTTTGGGAGCAGTTAGGGTTGGCTGCCCTGAAGTACAGGCATGCCAGGAGCAGAGGTGACTCTGGCACAGGCCATATTAAACCCACTGACACCATTCCTCAGGGGCTGAACACAAGAGATAGGGTTGGCAACAGGGTCTATTAACAGCACCAGGCACAGCAAAAAGACAAACCAGGTCCAGGGAGTCCAGACAGGAGCAGCAAGAGAAGAGCCCAGAGACAGGTCAGGAGAGCGTGTCACAGTATGGGTGCAAGTGGTCAGCAATTCAGGAGGTAGGGGCAACAGCAGGACTGGGAACAGGCAGAACTTCAACACAGCTCAGGCAGCACTGACAGCCACAGCCTGAGTTGAAACAGGCAGATTTTGTGGGTGAGTGCCTAGGTAATTAGACCAATTAATGCCGTTAGGGCCCTGAAACAACCTTGTTCCTAAACTTGGCACAACACCTTACAGAAATTGACTGCAGCTCAAAAGCCACATTCTTGCCACAAAAGGAAAACATCAATTGTCCATTTCTCCATCAGATAACAGTTACCTCACATTTTGTCACTATCCTCCCCAGGCTAAAATGGGAGGCTAAAAACATCTCATCAAAGTAAAAAGCAGTAAGAAGAAAAATTTATAAAACCTTTTTTTATTTTTTATGTTTTGCAAACTGAATTATTCTTTCTTTATTACTTGTTGTTTGTGCCCTCCCATGGAACAAACTGCTGAGAGATCCATCAGCATTCCTGTTAAAAACTCCCTCCATACAGCCCTCCTGCCTTTTCAGAGTTTTCAATATTACTCTTGCCAGAAGTCAAGTACAAGAAAAGAGCATATACCCCATACCAGCCTAATCATTCTCTCTGGTAAAAATTTTTCCACTGACTAAAGCAGAGGATTGTATTCTTACAGAGAGCATCTTACATGCTAAAACAGCACAAGATCACTTAGGCAGCAAGATGATGATGATGATTGAATACATAGCTGCTACATATAACACTTCCAACAATAAATGTCTAAGCTCTTTGGTAAAACAGTGAGCATCACATTAGATCACACTCTCAGATGGCACACAAAAGAGAGTTGCTCCGACAGAACCAGAAGGGTAATAGTTGAACTCAGGTTAGAAACCAGGTCTTCCAAATACCAAACCTGTTCATTATCCACCCAGCAATACTTTCTTCCTAGAGTTTTTTTCCCACACATATTTATAAGTGTTTTTTTATAGCATAAGCCTTTTTCAGGTTAAATTTTAATTACAAATGGAAAACTGCCTCAAATACAACAAAACTAGTACTTGTTTCAGTATTATTTACCAGCCCTATTTTTAATAATATCTGAAAGTGTTAAAAAAAAAATCGGTAACAGTCTGAGCATCTGGTTTGTTATAAAATGGAACTTGTTTACCTAAAAATGAAAGATTTTGAAATGTTTTTTAATGTTTCTATGGAAAACAGAAAATCACAAACCACTTGTGTCAGAACTGTTAACATAGGAATGACACATTTTCTCCATATATGCATAAAACCACTAGAGTCAGCATCACAGGATACTGCCAAAATCCCTCAATATCTGAATCTTTAGTTTCTCTCTCAGTGGTCTACTTCTTACATTTGCTATCTAACAAGTCATCACATCAAAGGCACTTCAACATTTAAAAGGCCTTATTAACAAACACCTCACCTTAATCCCAAACAAAAGTACACAACAATTTATTTATTTAGTTTGCTTTTTTCCCCCTTCTCTCTTTTTAAGTACTCTCACACAACATAAAAAGATATTTAAAAGTGAGGGGCACTTGCTTCAGAAAAAGTACTGCCTTTATGAAGAAGCTACTCTGTTCATTTGATGTGGCAAAAGAAGCTTAAATTTAGATATGAAAAATCTCATTACAAGCAAGAAGCCAATGCATACATAAAATTGCACATCTACAACTGTACTCTGTCCTGAGTCCCCTGTGCTTCTGGGCCTGTCTGATTTTGCCTTGGGTACATAACTATACCCTAAAACCAGAGAGAGAGACCTGGGCATCTCTACGGTTCACCAGTCAGCTGGAAAGGATCAGTCTTTGGTCATGTTCATATACTTCTAATGACTATAAAGGGAGTGTGAAGTAACCACAACCCTAATTTAGAGACTCTCTTAAAACAGGGGAGGTGGATACAGTCCTCCATGCAAGTCACTACTTATGCTAACAAAAATCTTCTGCAAGGATTGTTAGACCTGGAACAAGCTTGCCCAAAAAGGAAAAGAAACCACCACAATCCAGTGTTTATAGTGGATTAAAGGCTTTACAAGCCTGTAAATGAAACTCTAAGAGTAGTCTGTGACCTTGCAAATAAATTTATTTTCAGCTATTGAACTTTGGACCTCATATTGAAAAATACTTGAGCTAAGTGAGACTAGTGAATAAGTATAATTTATTGCAGTCTAAAGAATCAGTTTATAAACATTTAGGTAAGTAAATATGGATGACAACTTTAACCCAGGTTAGTCCTAGATGTCTAAAACCATTCATGAAAACTTGACTTTAAAAAACTGGAACCCCTTATTTATCTTTACCTTGATTTCCTGATCTTTAATACAAGATTCATGAGAACTAACATCTAACATTCATGAGAACTAACTAACTATCGCTTAGGACCGACTGACCCATGTTCAACTGCTGTTCACATGGAACCCTGCTCCACTTCGGCCTTTTGAGATATATGTAAGAAAGAGCAATCCATCAGCAGTAACACAATCGTTAAAGAGATCTGCAACATCTGAAAGCATGCTTCACATGGTTTCAGACAAAACCATGCCCTAAGTGTTTGCATGCTTAACCTGTGAGAAGTATGATGAAAAAAAGCAAAATCTAGATGATACACTAAGTCACTTGCATGTTATATTATTCCACAGAGTGTTACCAGAAACAGCTTTCCTTACCACAGTCCCTCCCAAACTGTTAAATCTGTAAATTTAAAATAACATTAGCTTTTCTTTTTAAAATACAGACCATAACTGTTCTGAATATTGACAACAGGCATGAAGGATGGAAGTCCCCTCACCTGATTTCAGATCTCACGATTTAATGTCTTGTTAAAGTTAGAAATATAACCTCCCTTTAATGTCAAATAGAATCTTGCATAAGTAAATTATAACTAAACTGCACATCCTTTAGAGAAGACTAGATGATTAGGCACCTAATTTTCTGTTGGATATAGTTAGGTGAAATTTTTCATCCTTCTACCTCACCCAGATTTCTTGTCTTGCAAGAGGCTGAAGATCACTACATACGCAATTTCTACCAATCCTATGTTATTTTCACTAGTGTAGTAGGTAGCACTTTTGTTTTAGGTATTATAGTCCTTATGGAACTGCTGTAGTAAACCCAGGGGTTAGGGGTCCAGTGGTTGACAAAGACAATGTGAACAATGTTCTGTCCTTACAGAGAACTGGAATCTGCACTTCCATAATCATTTTAATCCTACTGAAAAGGGCCTTTGAAAGTCTTGCTCAAGTAGAGATATTTCATATCTTGTATCTCATAATACCCGAGTACGTTTCTCTGAGACAGACTGGGCAGCATAAACTCATACAAATTAATGCAAATACTTTTCCTGAAAACAATGTCAGTGATAATGTGAAGAAATGCTTGGTAAATTAAGTTATCTACAACGTGACACTTGAAGGTTGTCACCTATCAATCAGAGCTCTTGAAATAGGCACGGTTGAGCATATAGTCTACCTTCAGTTTCCATGGTTATTTTAAGGTCTTTAAATTACCACTCTAGAGAAATTAGATGTAGAATTTTCATTTCAACACAGCCAACACCATGCTTCAGGAAAGAAATGTGCTATCTGTAACTTCATTCAACAGTAATTTTCCTATACATGTACACACATAGCAGGTTTATGAATTGTCGTGTTAACAACTCACTCCTAGCATTTAGAATTAATGTTTTATTAATCATCACCCAAATACAATACATCAGGACTCTCAGTGTAGCTCTGCTACACTGGAAATAGTAAATATATATATATATATTAAAAATACTACCATAAAACTACAGATTTGGTGATGCCATATCTCAAAATTGATATATTGAAGTACAAAACATTTTCAATACTCAGTTAACCAAAATAAAGGCAAACTTGATGTCTAATCAATCCAGCTTTCAGAAATGACAATAACATACTGAAATTCCTTCCTACCATTTCTGTACATACTCATGAACATGGTTACCAGTACAAGCCTGACCATCCCAACATACACAGGAGAATGGATGATATCACCCTCAAAAAGCTGCTTCAGGATAGAAGTAAAAATGGAAGAAAAAATGTCCCCCCCCCAAAAAAAAAATAATAATATTACTTAACTGCTTTCACATGTCTGCAGATATTTTATATGTTTATTTTCTCTTCTCATTAAGGATGTTATCCTTTATTATTAATTAAATGGAGAATATCCATAGCCAGCAATTCAATTACTCCAAAGTACCTGCTTAAAATGATCAATACTGATCAAACTAAAGGGTAGAAAGTACTGCTAGTTTTTTAATGTAAGTGATTTGGCTCAAGAAACGTTTTTATCAAATTAAGTGGAGGATCTAATTAACCTGTGATTAAATTAAGTGGAGGGTAAGCCTTATAGGCATAAATCCCATACACATTGAGATGAAACTAATAGTAATGCACATATTTACAGAGGATGCCAGGGGAAAGTATGCAATACATTCAGCAAAGAAAAATGGGAAAGAAAGGAAAAATAATATGTGACAGGATTAGAATACAAAAATAAGATAAATACAGGCACAGATAATGACTACCATTGGAAAAACATTAGCCAAGGCTGGAAGATTAAAAACTGACAGTACACTGAAGTATGAAAAAGATTCTTCCAGATTAAAAATCAAACACAATCCCAAACTCTGTGACTCAGATTGACATAAAATTCCAGATGCTACAAAACAGGCTCTTAAACAAGGTCAAATCATGCATGTTTGTAGTTTGTACTACATGGTACTGCCTCAAGTGTAGCACGTGATTAGATCAGCTGTAGAGACCAGCTGTAAACTCACAACACAGACAAACCCAATTACTTTCCTGCATGCAACAGATTCTCAATGCATGGGAATTGTGATGTTTCTGGCTCTACACTCAGTGAAGAGCCATTTGCAACAATTCAAACAGATACCTCTCCTTGCACGACCTACTTTCTTATAAGAGACCACTGTCTTGTTTTTTTTTCTGAGGGCTCTGAATACAATTAATACAACCTATTTCCAAAGATGCCTTTGTGTTTTCCCCCCACTGCCACAATCAAGGCTGGAAAAAAAAGAAGTAATGTCTCTTCATGAATCCACACTACCCAGTGTTGAAACAAAATCTTCTGTCTATAGAACAATTGGTTTCAAAAGTTGCATCCCACATAAAGGAATGAGGAAATTTTAAGCTGGATCCCAAATCAGGCAGAATTCCCAACACCAGTTTACATGTTGTATCTCCTAAAGACTTGGCTTTTTTCTGACATGTTTAAGAAAGAATTTTTGACATTGTGTGTCTCCAAAAATTGAGGTCTGTGTTTTTCTTTTGCCCTAATCAGAACAGAATAACACAAACCTTGATCCTTGTCAGGTAGCATTTTGAAAACCCACTACTTCTCCCTGTATATGATCTGGGGGCATGTATGGAAACTTTGTTTAAATCTTTTCTTAATACAAATTAAAACTAAGGGGAGAAATAATTGGCTGCAAATTATTTAAGAATAATTAATTACACATTTGGAACTTAATGGCATTATAGAATTCCAGTCTGTCACTTATAACAGCAAATCTTACTTTAAAGCACCATTCCAGAAGTGATACTTCCATTTTGTCAAGGCACTGATAGTTTTATCAGACAGTGCTCTATTAATTTCTGTGGTCAGGCAAACATTGCTCAGAATTTGGAATCTCCCCTGAAGTACAAAACAATTTAAAAGGTACAAGCCCCATAGTATTTCAGGGCTCAGTGATTATGTATGAGACACCTGTGTGACTTCCTGAAACCTGCTTGCTCTGAGACCATAGGCAACTATCTTAGGCTCAAGTTAACATAGCGACTCTACTTTCACATCAACTGCCAGTTTTCCACAGCCTCAGTCATGCTCTTCAGGTATTTTGGAGGCTTGCAATAACTACAGCAGATGGTGGACTTAGTAGGTACTCAGCACTTTACGCTCACAAATTTAAGGCATCTCTGAAAGAACCTTAAATAAGGAATTTCTTTAAAAACTTCTGGCCTTCATCATCTGAGTGCACTAAAACAACAACAACAAAAAAGAAGCAACTTTAGTTAAAGACATTCAAGTTTAATATTAAACTGAAATTACTTCACATATCCAAAGCAGTGTAAGCTATTTAACTGCCACACTTTGGGGTAATTAATGTTGCTGAAAGCTGTAGATATAGCTTAGGTAGTAATACATTGTGCATTGTACATGTTTCCTTTGTTTCTAGACTTACTCATCCATGAAGTCAGTGGTGACTACTATAATCTTAATTTCTGACGTGACATCTTTGGATGACAATTGCCATTTAGTAGAAACAGTTTTAATTGCTTAAGCATAGTATTTCTTTATGTAGTTTGCAGAAAGCTTAGTCAAGCTTTCTTCTAAGTTCTAATTTTGTGTAAAAGTTCAGACATCTTATTTTACACAAAAACTTCTGTTTCTCCCCGTTATGATTTGCGCCTTTAAGAATGCTCAAGCAGATACTACAAGCAGAAGGGCTACAACACTTTCTGACAAAATATTTTTATATATGCAGAGTTATTAGAAAATAAATTCCGTAGAAAGAAAAAGAAAAACCTTCAAAAGACTAAGCCCTTGCAGATGCTTTTCAAATGTTTTTTTGTTGGTGAAATAGATCAGAAGTTCTGAAGCACTATCATTCTTTCTTCTTCTCCTCCCTCTCCTGTCTGATAGACCTGAGGTCCAACTATAGTTAAATTACGCATGTTAAAATTATGCTTCTCTGCTTGATGACAGCTTAGATAATACAGTTGTAAAATTTATGGATGTCAGCAGCTTGGAGGGGGCACAAGTACTCTGGAGTACCTGTAGAGCAGAAGTAGAATTCAGAAGTATTTTGACATATTGAGGAAAAGCTGTGGAATCAACAAGATAAAATTCAAAACAACATGAGCATGAAGAATTATCCTGAGAAAGGAAAAAACAGGGCACACATAACAATATGAACCAACTGGCCAGGAAATAGGAGAGCAGAAAGGTAAAAGGCTTGGGAACACCATAAAATGTGCATCAATCAACACTATGATAAAGCCTTGTAAATAAGGCACATTCATTTAAAACATACATATGACCCAGGAAATACACTTTTTTTAGCTCCTCTCAATGCCCACTAGATTCAGCTTAGTTTAGTGTTTCCAGTATGGTAAACACAGTTTCCAAACATTGAGCCTAAGAAAGCAACAAGAGATTTAAAAAATGTTCCCAGAAAAATAAAAGAATTTGTCTAGCTTTTTTTAAGAAAAGAGTGGGCATAAATTAATTGATAATGCTATTCCAATATTTTTAAAAAGTTGTGAAAAAAGAGAGTGTCTATGTTAGAAAGAGGTCCTCCTTAGGAAGATCTCCACATTTAAGAAAGACCAGAGAGGACACATCTAGGCTACTCTACAGCCAGGAAAATTTGAGCTAGATATTGAGATATAAAGCAGCAAGTTATCTGGGGTTGCTGAAGAATTTCCTACACTGGCACATATTTAAGAGTAGTCTAGACAACAATCTACCAGTCAAAGGTACACTAGACCCTTCTTCACTTTGAGGAAGAACGTGATGGCTCTTTTGACATGCCAGAGGGTTATACCTCCATTATTTTTGTTGCTTGAAATGACTTAAATTATTTTATAATTTAGCATTTTAGGTACCCCAATATTTGAGCCAACCACTTCTAAGTATCCCCAGGGATGTAAGTTTTGGTAGGTTGCTGTTCTGTACTTTGAGACTCAAAGTTTTCATAAAGCAGAAAATCCATCTAGTCAGAGTCATTGCAAAGTCTGAAAACTGGACACATTTTTTAATATTCCAATAATTCACTAATATAATTTTTTTATCAGCTACATTGTGTGCATAGTGATGATTTATTTTTCAAGCTAGTAAGCAAGAATGGTTACAGGAAACATTTTTTTTCCCTTTTCATAGGCATTTACTTTGACACAAAATAACCTGTTTTGCAACAAATACCAGCACTGAACAACTGGATTGCGAATTACCGTGCAATATCAACTCCCAGACTCAAACAGCAGAATCCCTATTGCTCTCCTGAACAGAGAAATTGAGATCCCTGTTATCCCTTAAATATCAACAATTGCACAGTGAAGATACCAATTTTCCACTAATATGCGTGGAATTATACATCTGGCTGCTGTCAGCTCTTTTATGCTTATGGAACAATGGATTAACCTTATTCTGTGCTGGCAACTCTGCAAAATTATATATCAAGAACATCCTTTTCCTAACTCAGATGACTGCAAAAACTTTGCATTATATTGTGCATGAACTAACTTAATCTTTTTTACGTAGTACCAGTACATTTCTGTACATCTAATAGTAACAACAGCTTAATCCCTGATGTAAGAATATTTTTCACTTAATGTCTGGGTTCCGGAACTTGTTGCAGCATATTCAGTTCTCTATGACAGTTCTATTGGTTTCTTCTCTACAATGTGTTATACCCCAAGAAAAATTGGCAGGTGCCCTGACAATGATCAGGAACATTTGAAAGGTCCCAAAATGAATTCTGGTTTTCCACTTCACTGCACATATTCATGCATTCCATGATCTTCACAACACTTTACCACATGCCCAGTGTCTGGAGTTTTTGCTGCCCGCTTTTCTGAGGCTTTCACCACAAACACAGAAGTAATGATTCTCCTTTCTTTTGGATTGTCAGAGGTGGGTAGATTTTAATTAGAACAATAAGCAAGTTTCAAGCAAGATACTACATTTGACACCAAGTGGAGATGTAACTTCTCAAATGATTGCAAGACTGTTTCCCATCACCTCATAATAGAACAATTTGTTTTCTTTGAAGTTCACATTCTAAAACCAACAAAAGATCAATTTTCATGTATTGAACCTCCCCGTCATTATTAATTTTTTTAATTTTGTTTTTTCAAATAAAATTTATGGAAGAAACAACCAGGAGAATCTTGGGAAAACTCTGAAGAATGGACAAAAGGGATTCCAGAATAAAAATCCTTACTCTAAGTTCCACAAACAACATGTAGATACATTTTGACATCTAGATGTAACTTTTAACTAAAGAAATTCTGTTAAATGAATGATGATGTAATAGAGAGACATAGGAAGGAATTGCTGCATTAACTTGTAATGAGAAATAGTAATCCACCTGATATTAGCAATTACAATAAAACCAATTCCATAAAAATGTATATACATGATACTGTATTTTACTAAAAAGTCCTTCTGTTCCAGTTCCTGGGCTATACATTCCCCAAGCTTCCGAGGGGGAAGTCAACAGAAATTGCACATGAAGAACTAGGACAACGTATTGGCCTCTAAGTAGTCTGGATGCCTTGGGCAACATGGAAATCATCCATCCTTCCTTGTTTTCAGTCTCTCACAAAACAGAGATATTAAACGTTACACAGCTTTTAATATGCTGGTTCACACACAACTCTAAAGATCATAATCTGTCAATTGCCTTGGAAAGCAAAGAAAAAAAAATGCACCTAAACTCATAAAAAATCAGAACACCTCAAATATTTTAGTTTCTAAACCTATGCCTCAAGCAGAATTGTGTCAGATACCAAGCAGCATGGGACAAAGGCTATAAATTATTTTTTGTAAGATCAAGTTTCATTTAAATATTGTCTTTTGCTTCTATCTCAGTAAAGGGCAAGGTTGACATACAAACAAGAGGTCTCTTCTCATTATTAGAATGGATGATGTAGTCTCTTGCAACTTCATTTTGCAAGCTGAACACTTCACTTAATGCCTATTTACTTGGCAAAGTGCCAGCAGTACCTATGAAGGTGTTACTTGCATACTTGAAACAGTGTTTTAAACAGAATGAGCACACTCCATCATATCAAAGGTTCATTTAGGCCACTAGAGTCTTTGCAGTGATGGTCAGCAGCATAAGTTCATGCAAAAGCACATGTACATAACTATTTCAGCTCCAGAATAGACTCTCATCTACCAGCGACCTAGGAAGGTCACAGTTTTAGCCAGTAACTGGGTGACATGCTCTCAGTTAGCTCCCCACTACCCTCCTAGAGGAAGATAAAAGGAAGAGAGGCATTAGGGTTGGAACAAGCCACAAAGTAGAAGAGGTTTAACTAAATAAATAGTAACAGTACTACTAATAACAACAACAAATTATATTAAACTTTATGAAATACGTAAATATGGAACCCAGAGTCAGCAGTTATGTCCCAACATGGACTCAGCAGCACATGGAGGTGCCTCAGTCCAGGGTCCCAGGGACAGACCACAGAAACACTTGGAGGAGCCATGCCAGTTCTACTCAGGTAGGTAGAGGAAGGCAACCTGTCCTGATGAGCAATGGTCTTCAACCAACAAACCCATGCCTACTCAGCTCACCAGCCAGGGCATGGCTCTCTCAGCAGCCATTTTATACTGAGCACCATGGGCAGGAGGACTGTGAGTGGCCCATGTGGATCAGCTGGCCCACCCTCTCCTCCCCACAGGCACAGCTGCTCCCCCACCCGTAGCTGCTGGAAGGTCTCCCTGGATGGTCTCAAGTCAGTATGGCTGTCGGTGATTTTTACCTTCCACAGTACTCTGTAGTCTTTTCTCACAGGAGTTTGTGCAGCTGTTTTTCAAGTTAGCACAAAGCCAAGAACCCAGGGTTATTGAGACGAGCAGAGAACTGTGCTAATTATCATTCCTTCATGAGAGATAAGTAAATTATTCTATGTGCAATGCATACAGAGACCTAATAGAGTAGGTAGTTGTATATGAAATTCCTGTACACTTGAATCTCTGTTAGCACAGCCAGTGTTCTATAAGCATTTATATATATATCATTAGTAAAAGCAAAAGGATAAGGAATAGGCAAGGAACTCTGGTCTGCAGAGGTGGATTTATCTATTCTGTTTGTAGAGTCATAACTATGATCGCAAACACATTTCACACATCCCAAAGCTGAAGTATAGCAACATCAAATTAGAGGCAAGAAAGTTAAAAAATAATTTGATTCGAACATAATTATATCATTAAATGTAATTTTTGTATTACACAAAAGGTTAGTATCATAGTTACTTATTAAAAGTATTTCTGTGAACCTCATCAAGATAGTTAATAATTTAGACACCATATGAAGTACAAGAAAAATTCCTGTGATACGTTTTTCTGTGTAAAGCAGCACTTTTCAAGGTTATGTCTTTCATATGTCTTAATAGAGGTGAATGCTGCTAAATGGAAAACTAAATGTGCTTCAAAATGTATTATTTCAGTAATTGCATTTCAGGTGCTAATTAAAAACAAAGCCAAGAAGAATATTTCCAAAGGGAATCAGAAAAAAAAAAAAAAAAAAAAAAGTTACTTTTCCTGAATACTCAAGTACATATGATGTACAGTACAAATAGAATACCACTATCTAGAGCCTCCTCATCCAGTATCTGAGAAAATGTGGATGCAGATCTCCCAAAAGAGCAACTTTTGACCAGAAATACTGCTGTTTCCCTGTCTGGTGGGACCACAGAACTATGAAGTCACTACATAGTGCTATACTCTGGGTGGGCCAAAGAAGCAATTAAGAGGCAGAAAAGCTAAAGGGAATTCTTCATTTTGATTCATGAAAAATACACCAAAGTTAAAATGCAAAGATTGCTGCTTGTAAGCTTTAGAAGGGGACTTGGAAGCCAGGTCCAGAAGTGTGATATACTTCCAGATTTGTGCAGAAAGAGACTAAAAAGATCAAGAAACAGAATGAAAGCACTCATAAAAAGAGAATTTGATAAGTCTGGGTATCAGGGGAAAAACATGAAGGGGAAACTCAAGGAAAAAGGTCATAAAACCCTTCTGTAATTCTACAAGAAACTTCAGTCATATTCTCTAGTGTCATGGTTCGGCCTGACATGGCAACAAAGAACCAGCCCTGTGACTGCTCACTCCACTTACTCCCCCCCACATGCACTGGGATGGGGAAGACAAACTAGAAGCTTGTGCAGCGAGACAAGGACAAGGAGGATTTGCTCACCATTTATAGTCCTGGGCAAAACAGACTCAACTTGGGGAAAAATAATAATGCAATTTAGCACTAATCAAATGCTTCAGGAAGAGTAATTTCCCCTGGTGCAGGGTCCTCCATGGGTACAGAACCAAGCCAATGGACTGCAAGTCCACATTCACCCCTCCTGGTGCCTTCAGGGAATGTTCCTCTATGAATGCAGGGGGACAGCCTACCATCTCCCCTTGGGCTGCAGGGAAACTTCTGCTTGGGCACCTTCTTCCCCCTTCTTCCTCACCAACCTCGGGATCTTCACCCTGGCAATGCCTTTCACCTCTCCAGCAGTGGCTTGGATAAGTTTCCTCAGTTAGTAAGCAGTGGTATTCATTTAGCACTGTGATGTACTTGGAACGTGTATCTGAGATTCCTATTTCCTGCCAAAGGCAATTTAGCATTGTTTCAAACGTTCCCCAAGAGGATGAAAAAATATACATATAAGGATATGGGGATTCCAGGAATCATATTAATGTAGAATCTTATTTAGAGGAACATTTTAATTTAACTCTCTTTCACAGTCATTCCTTACCTTGTTGCAGCAAACTGTATACATTTTCATCTTCTTTTTCCTTTCCATGTTGCTGGCTGTAATCACCTCCATGACAAATGGAGTTATTATAGCAGGCTTTTCATCCTTACCGGTATTATGTTTTTATTTTAAAGAAATGGTTTTGAACTAGGAGTAGTAATGGATGAAAGAGTAACGGGAGAAAATAGCCATGTAGAGGAGAAGAAATCCAAATGGGAGGGTGAAGATGACCTTATTTGTGTGAAAAGCATTATGGATTATTTTTCATTCCTTGTTAACCACAGGTTCAAAAAGTTAATGTATTTATTTTTTTCTTTTCTCTGTTCAGACTTTTAATGCCTATGTAAGCATAGGGAATATTGCAAATCTAAGTGGCATAATTTCCTTTAATAAACAAAAAACCAACCAACCAAAACCAACCAAAAAATCCCACCAAACCTTTTTTCATTATCCTAATGGAAGAAGAATCTATTATGTGTTTCTTTTATCTTGTCTTTGAGAGACTCGCTCTTATACAAGATGTACAAGCCTTTGGTAGAAATGTCACCACAAACAAGAATGCGAAGGCTGAGAACAAACATCGTATACAAAATGCTACAGTAGAAGATGTTGATCATTCTAACTTCTCTTGATTCTTTCCACTTTTTAAAAACACATAATCAATTATCTTCTGGTTTTAAACCTGTGTAGTCACTTTGAAACCAGCAAGGCCAGCCAATCAGGGATTTTATCTGACATACAACTGAAGTCAATAACATTCTTTATGTAAGTATGGAGAGCTGGATTGGTTGCATGTGATGGTACAGTAAAAGTAAGGGACCTTTTTCATATCATTTACTACACTGATTGAGGAGTTGGATTGTTGCATTGTATTGGTTGTGTTGCTGGGGCAAGTCAGACAGTGAAATGCAACTTACTTGAAAGAAATAACTGTTCCAATGTAATTCTTTGTTATAATTACAAACTCATCTATGTGCTATTTATACCAGAAGCTATGAAGAAAAAATAACATAAAGAGGATTCATTTACCAAAAGAACAGGACAACTCAATATCAAACAAAAGTGAAGTTCAACTTGGTTTTCCCTTTGTACAGGAGGAAACTATATTAAAAAATGTAGGTATTTTTGGCAAAAGCCTACTGCTGCCCATCCCATTCTGGCTCAACTTAGATTGCATAAACAGAGAATTAAAACAATGTTTTCACAATTCTGACTTGTTGGCAATATGTAATTGCCAATGAAGATGTGTTCTGTTGTCTGCTGTTTATTTATTTGCAAAAAAACCAAACAACCTTGGTAGGAATATCTGATCGGTTGGTAATTATTCACTGCTTTCTGGATTCAAAGTTTATTTGTTTGTTGTTTGTTGTTTTTTGTGAGGGTGTTCTTAATTATTGGTTCTCTCATACATTAAGACATTCTAATTTGAATGAGTGACCTAATAAAAAGATAAGTTTATTTAACTCTGTTTTTGTAGCCAGTTCTTACTTACATTGCATATTTTCCTCACAGAAGCATTTTCAACTGCAGGAAATATTATGGGGAGTATTTTTCTTTCAAGAATCAGTCCTAGTCTCAAAATATCCCTAATTTCTAAAAGCTGAGGGATATTCAGAAGGCTTTTTCTTTACAGAAACTGTCTGACATACAAAAGCAGTATCTCTTTCCATCTGAAAATCTTACCTTGATAGCATTTCAAGACTCTTTCTTTTTCTGTTGTTTACAATGAGGAAGAATGGTAGAGAAGAAATTGTCTGAAAATGGCATCTTGTGATACTTCGCAGATGGCAGGTACACAACAGGAAGCTGCTGCTCAGCCCAGTGGAAACTGGTCCTTGGCAGGGATGTTCTGTACTTTCATGTCAGCTACAGCATAGTGACATAAGATTTCTTACACTAGATGAAGCCACTGGCTCATGAAGTGCAAGCCTCTGGCAGTGGCCAACCAGGAACGTGAGATGGTCTGTGAAGTCATCACCTGGCTGCATTCCCCTCCACCACTGCTTTTTCTTGGCTTTTTGAAGAATTCACTAAATACCACCACTGCATTTATGGTGTGTTTTCTGGTTTGCTGGGATTTTACTCTGTTGAACATTAGGGGTTGGTACATATAATAATGCTCTCTTGGGGACAAATGGACTTTTTAAAAAAAGATATTTTCTCTAGCACCAGGGCAGTCTGAAACACCAGCTGTTCTACCGTGCTCATTGGTGTAGGAAACATCAAGGGTTTTTTATGATGTCAGCTCATTTAGAATGTGATTATAATATACTTAGGGAGAAACGTAAAGACAATCCAGAGAAAAAGGATGGAACCATGATTGTGCCAAGATGCAGATGCTTAATTTCAGACATATTGACAAAAGGGCTTGAAGTGAGGAATAAAACATTGAAAACTAAGGATGCAGCAGCAACCTAACTAAAAGAGCTTTTCTAGAGTTTAGACACTCCATAAACTGTATCACGTATTTGTACAAAGTCATTGCTGTCAGTTTATTTCCCCAGGATTTTTGTGGATTCGAGGTTAAAACCTATTCATTACAGCAGTCCTGCAACTCAATCAGAATAAAAAGGTGCTGTGAACTACTATGAGTGAGATATAATGTTCTTTTTGCTATAAAGTACCAATTTAAGAAAAGAAGGGAAACAACAGTGAGCTTCAATGAAACATAGCAATTTCTTTCCCCCTCTGGCTGCTCAGAACATACAGAATGATGACAGAGGAAACGACAACTAAGTCACTAAAACAATATTACTGGAATTGACAGAGACTGAGACAGTCATATTTGACTCTAAAAGATGCAGTCTAGGTGTATCTGGATTGGCTGGAGTTGATGAATTTTGGTACCTGCAGGCCAATGTATAGTTACATTCTAATCTAAATTCCAATGAAGTTATTGATTCTGTTTACATAAAATCTAAGGTGAAATTGGGTGTTCTTTACAAAGCAAGTTGTTACCGGAACCATGCTGTAAGTGATTTCTCATGCCACAAATATTTTTGAATGCAGTCACTTAGAGGATATGGCTATGTCCATTACAAATATTGCTGGCTCTCGGGAGATTAAATGTTCTACAGTACTAATTCTAGAGATTTATAACTCATGACAATTTTATGGCCCACCTTAAATTGTTGCTGTCTGTAAAAAAGGAAAAAAAATGTAGTCTGTACTTAGAACAGTGTGATTAGTATGAGTTTCTTTGCAGAGCATGTGCCTCAGTGCTTAGTATCAACTGACTATTCACTCTTGAGACAAATCTCAAAGTCCCCAAGGAGGGGAAAAAAAAACCCCACAAAACAAATTAGCAAATGACAGCCTTGTAATAACCTGTACAAAGAGGCTTCTTTCCCACAGCATAGCAACAGATCAACAATGCAGTTCCAGACAACACAGAGAAAGTAATCTTAATATTTCCATTCTTCTTTGCAATTTTTCCTTTCATTATCATAGAATCATAGAATGGTTTGAGTTGGAAGGGATCTTAAAAATCATCTAGTTCCACCCCACTTGCATAGGCAGAGACACCTCTCAACAGGTTGCTCAAAGTCTCATCCAACCTTGAACACTTCCAGGGATGAGACATCCACCACCTATCTGGGCAGTATGTTTCAGTGTCTCACCACCCTCACAGTAAAAAATTTCTTCCTATTGTTTAATGTAAATCTCCTCTCTTCCAGTTTAATGCCATTGCCCCTCATCCCATCACTATATGCCCTTGTAAACTGTCCTTCCCGTGCTTTCCTGTAGGTTCCTTCAGATACGGGAAGTCTTCTATGAGGTCTCCCTGCAGTCTTCTCTTCTCCAGACTGAACAACCCCAGCTGCCTCAGCATATCTTCACATGCAGGGTGCTCCAGCCCTCGGATCATCTTCACGATTGTCAAAGTCCTGTTAAAAAGGAAACAAATTAATAAGCTACTAACAAATGGTACTTTCAATAGGTAAAAATTATTGAGACAGTGTAAGAGCTGTGTAGAGCCACATTTCTTCCCACAAGCACTGTTTATTTGGATGCATACCTTCAAATGCATTTTTCCCATGGTAAAATTGTGATGGGAGCCCATGAATAGTTTCCTTTCTTGGGAAGAGTATTCAGGCAGAAAGCTCTATGAGGGGAAGAAAAAGGAATGTACCTATTCACACTCTTCTGTTTTCGAGCCACAAAGTTTTGTGTCTATGCGATTGATTTACATTTCAGAAGGTCATCCTTGCAGATATTGATACCTGTACTGCACTCTCAGGGCACATGTAGAAACCCAGGGACCATGTAATAAAACTAAAGATCAAGGAGCAGTGTCTGAACAAAGATGATAATGAAGAACTAGATTCTGCAGTGTTTTTCCTGTCTGACCACAAACCACACAGAAAATTGAGATGAAAAAAGAGGCCAGGAGGACAGGGAAAAAACATAAGAAGTTTTAAGCTGAATGAATATAATGGAATTTACATAAAATCCATTTCAGGCTTTTCTTAATAGCAAAAACTTTATAGAAGCACATTGGCAGGTTCTTTATACAAACCTGCTTTTAGGAACAGCTTCTTTAAGTGGCTCTTTCACATATCTTTGAAAGTCCAGAAAGTGCAACCTGCCCTGGTACATATCACCAGCCAGGCAGATCTGCAGACCATTCACATCCAGGTGCAGGGGTTCAAGATTAAACCTGTAATCCTTAGCAAAATTTGCAACTAAACTCTGGATAAAAGAAAGTTGAAAGATAACAGAAGACAAACTCAGTAGCAGAGAGCAGGTTTGCAAGTGCTCCTGTGGCTTATTTTCCCTCTGGATGCTCACTATTTTATAAAGAAGCAAAGCAATTGCAGTGAATTACTGTGGAGCAAACCAATTACATTAATTGGAGAGAGGATTTGGCAACCAAGCTCATATCTAGCTGAGATGGAAAACACAGCCACAAGTTAACTTTGACTTTGCCCTCTCTTAGTAGAAGTGTTACATTGTGATTTATTATTATTATTATTATTATTGATAATAGAGAATATTTTAAAACTATGTATTGTGTACGACCAACATACTTTTAACCTGAAATGCACAATGCTTATAGGACCACTGTAAATCAGCTCTTTAATGAAAGATCTAGTGATGATAGTAAAGACAAGGGATTTATAGAAGTTGGTTTGGTTTGGTTAGTTGGGTTTTTTTTGTTTTTTTTTTAAAGAAGATTCTTATTATCAGGTAGAACTCAGTGAATATCTCAAACTTTTTATTAAACCCATTATAGACTTCTTAGGATGGATAAAGGACATCCTGAGGGCAAGACTGCTGACATCTCTTCCAACTTTACAGATGATATCATCTGTCTCTAGGAGCAAACAGCAGAATTTAAAATCAAAATTAGAAAAGCAGACCAATAAAAATTTGCATGTATAGAGAGGCTTGGGGGTTTTTGTTTGTTTCTTTTTCTTTTAGTTACTTGACATTATTTATGTTTTACTCTTGATTACTTGAACTTCCAAGCCTCTTAAGAAAAAAACAGTGATCTAAGCTACAAGTGTCAGATCAGATATGAAAATTTATTTGCCCTTCAGCAAGTTCCCATAGGCAATGCCCTTCTAACAACACAGCATTTTTACTGTAATATTGCCAGATGCCAAAGAAGTACACAGGTTTCTCAAAACTGACAGGTTACTGAAGAAACTATGTCTTTATGAATCAAATGACGTGGAGTCTTATGCACAGCTTAGGCTTTGTTGGACTCTAGAACCAACACGATGGGGGCCATCTCCCCTACGCAAAAAAAAAAAAAAAAAAAAAAGAAATAATTCTGACATAGCCCACACCCCCCTAAGCATTCCAATAATAGACAAAACCAGGGAAGTAGAAGCACTGACAACAGCCAGGTCCTGCAGTGGTCAACAGGAATGTTAGAACATATTAGCTGCTGGAGCATAATCATTTGCATGGCTGAGAAGTACCTTCATATTTTGAAAGAGCTTTCTTTCAGTTTTCAGGTCAATTATGTCAGCTTTAGAAAAGATCACTTAGAAATGCATATATTGCCAAATAAAATTATTCGTAATTGTCCTCAGAACATAATATAAAAAATAAATTGAAAATTTTCTATTCAACTTTCCAGTATTCTTCAGAAGACACAAGGTGATTGCCACTCTGAATCCTCTTTGAAAATTAAGAACTGTATTGATCCCATGTACAGATACCTTTGCAAGGCTTTCTTAGATGTCCTTTGTCTTTTCTGAAAATTTGCCTAAGAGCTTTACAAGCACCCTCTAAAGTTAAATCAGTTTTGTAATGCAGGACAAATGAGTTGTTTTTGTTAATACAACTAGATTGGTACATGCCCTTGTGCTCACAGTGTGCACAGGTGGTCAGACAGATGCAAAGTTCTCACCTCCCTTGTAGGAAGGCTGCACTGACTCGCCCTGGGGTTTGGCAGGATTGCAAGGAGACAGTCTTGTCAAAACTCCTGTTCTCAGAAATGTGCAAGCAGGAGCACATACCTGGGGAATGACCAGAGACATGGTTTCATTCATGTCTGCATAGGAACTGATGAACCCCACATACGCTTCTTAAGCAGCAGGTTCGCAGGTGCATCCTTACTTGCGGGAGATAATATTATAGTTTAACCTGTGTTTCAGGGAATACCTCAGGGGCACAGCCTTGGCAGTATACAATTGCAGGAAACTGAGAAAGTCAGCAAGTTACTTGTCATGCAAAAAGCTTAATCACTCAAGGCAAATTCTGCAGAGGTTTGAGGTCAATGCACACAATTAAAAATTACCCATCAGTGAATTAAGGCTACCACATTTCTTGGATGACAATGATGCTTTAGGGCTTAACAGGCATTTGTTTCTCATATCTAATCAACTTTTCTTGTGGAGAACCACCCATGCGGTTTCATGAAGGAAAACCATAATGAAAGTTGCAAACGAGTGGCTTGTTTTGCTACATACGTTAAACATTGCAATAGATGTGTTGTTATAGTCATGTAGAATTCACCAAAATCATACAGATATAAAAATGCATAGGAAATGGTAGTTTGGAGCACCATGGAAAAATCACAACTGAAACAAAATGAAGAGAATTTTTTCAGGCTATTCCCTATTTGCCTGGCCAGTAAAGAAAAATGGCTGCTCCAAGTGAAAAGGCAGGTGAAAACTTGCAGAGCTCCTCAGAATGGCCTATTATCACCTCAGCAGCCCTCAGGCACACATATTTGATAGGCAAAAAGGAAAAAATAAAAACAGCTCTTGACACCCAGGGCAAAAACGTTTTTTTGACAAAATAAGATAAACAATATGTGGCATATAGAGTCTGCAGACACTTTGACTATACTGATTAGGGTAGGAAAATAAGATATGACAGAAACAGAAAACTGGAACACCATCCTAAGGAAGAAGAGGAGGTCTTTAACAAGGGTCCTGTAAGCCAGGTGTCTTAAGGTATTCCTCTGAGGTGATGCAAAGACCCTTTGAGATGACATCTTGGTGAAAATAAGAAAAAAAAACACTGCAGCTGTTTGGTGCAGCCCCTTCTCTGGACAAGCTGAGAGAAAGACTTCTGCAGTGAGAAAAAGCAAGCATGTTTTAGCAATGCAGGAATCTCTTGAGGGCTTGACAGGAACTCCCCAAGGGATGCCAAGTTCCCAGTGACAAAGTGTCAATTTGCTGCTGTTCTAAGCAGCAGTGGGCTTCCTCCACTAACACTTTGGAAAATCTTCATTCCAGAAAGCAGCACAGACAGTAACAAGTGGCTCAGTTATGAGATATTCCATGAAGAATCAAAGTGCAATATTTTTTTTCAAATTTACCTTTCCCAGCTACTCTAGCTGAAATAACCCTTGACTGAGGACAAAAATTCAGTTGTAGGATGCAGAGACACCTGAGCCACTCTTAAATTAACTAATTTAGGAACCAGAAATGCTTTATGCTCAGAAGCGTGCTAGCTTACCCTGGTAATGCACCTAATGATATAATGAGATCAACAACAGTCAATCCTTCTAATCTGCAATGGAAGAAAAATGAAAGAAAAAAACAGACAGACCAAAAAAACCTACACTACCTAATATTTGAATTTATCTAATAATCTCAGCTGTCTTTGGCCCAGGCAGCAAATGAAAGGGTGATTAATAATATGCAATAGATGGGTTGGATGAAGTACTTTTACTCTGTAGGTCTTTGCTTACTGAAAACCTAGGTTAACATCCTTGAACAGAGATGGCCAAATAGCACATGTATCCAACTCATGCCTTGCTGTTGAATTAATTTAAACCATCACCAACCACAGCCTGTGCTTAATGTGTTGAGCAGGGAAAAGGGGTGACACATGAGGTAACATGTCCACTGTTTAGCCTTTTCTGCTCTGGTAGCTTCTTAAGGACATGGTGTAGGCAGCTGTTGACACTAATCACACTGAGTTATGGTTAAATGTACCACCAAATGTGGACTAGGACTCTAATTTGGGTAATCCAACTAAACACAATTGTATGAATCTCGAAACTGTGCTCAGTTCCAAGCAGGGAGACAAGTGATATCTTCATCCTGTGGAGATGGGATAGATAGATATCATTTTCTCCATCTATTCAATTCAGTTTTCCACAGAACAATCCAGCGAAGGTATATGATTTCATGGGTCCAGCTAGCTGATTGACAAGTTTTTGGAGGGATGCTCCATTGTACAAGGCAGACATGTCCCTTAATCACAATAGAGACAATAAGCAAGGAAGAATTCCTGATTACACTTTACAGCCTCACAGTGTTTCGGATTTTTTACTAGATTGGGTAAACAGGAAAAAGCCAGAATTCCTGCAAAGTGAATTTTCAGACAAAGCATACATAGAACATTGAAACAAACAAACAGAATCCAACTACTAAAAAGACACCAGGCTAAGATGTTTCATTGAATACTACAGGTGATCAAACCTCAGAGTTACTGTTCCCAAGCACTTTCCTGTATTTCCTCTTTTGTTTCATCTAGGGTCAGAATGTTTCATTTTCAGCTCTGCATCATGAATGTTTAAATTACACCCACGGAATAATATATATACTCTACTTCCCATGCTGTCACGATCCGTGACCTATTATATCTCCTTATTGGAGTGTATTAACTTATCAGGATTTGCTGAGAGATCCACACGGGTATCGCCTCACACAGAGGATACAGGAACTTATGTCCTGACTTTTTCGAGTGAATAACTCGCTCAGTGCTTACTAATATTTCTAACAACAGCAAGGTTTATTGTGGGGAAAACAAAGCAATTTGGGGCAGGAGGCTCAAAAGGAGTGATTATAACACATTAAACATATATGGGTACACCTTAGTTACACAAGACAAAATTATATTTTTCCCTATAAGCTGAGGTAGCCGGATTTATCTCACCAAGCGGTGGCGCAAGTCAGCTGCAAGCACTCCCAAGTGCAGGTCGCCCCCCCCGCCAAAGAGAGGCGGCGCGCGGCTCCGGGGACCGTAGGCGTGACGAGCGGCTCCGGGACTTTGGGACCGGGGCTTTGGCAGCTGCAGCTGCGGCGAATGGCTCCGGG
>NW_009953649.1:6887915-7013274 GCF_000747805.2 Chaetura pelagica
CGGCTCCTCCCCTGTAGCAGCTGCCCCCCCCACACACACACACACACAGAGGGGGTTCAGCGCAGCGTGGAGACGCCGTTTTAAGTCAGTTTTGTCGGCTGACTCAAAGGACATTTCATGTTCGTGTAAGGAAATACCTGGTCCTTCACACATGCATATACTGTCTTCCCTATTAGATTGCATTTCCCATAAGCTGCTGGCTATGGGTATCCTATGGTATATTTCAGCAGAAGAACCTTCAGAAAAGATGCAGTCTTGGTTGAATGAGGAAACAAAATAGAAAAGAGTATGCAATGATGACTGAACTGTCAAGATTTCCGTTAAGCACCTTAGCAAAAACATGATAATAATTTTCATTCCCCTCTGACTTTAAAGGATTGGATGAGGATTACCCTTGGAAGAAAAATTAACCTGCTAACATAGGCACTTCACATATAGTGGAAAATATCACCAGATACCCTGAAACAGGGTGATAACTAATCAGTGAGATCACTGTTGCAAGCAATTCTCAAGAGTTTGGCAATTATGTCCTAAAAAAAAAATAATCTGGCACTCAATACAAAATATCAGCTCTGACAGTGTACCAGCTGCCCACACAGATAATTCAGTCAACACAGGAGGACCATGATTCTAGTGTCCCTGTGACTACCTTCAGGTTGAAGCCAAAATCTCCTTGAGCAAGGAGAACCTGATGAAAGAAGTGAAATTAACTAAAACACTTTATTCAGTGTTTACCTGCAATATTTACTCTGCTTATTACTCTAATTTATTTAGCAGTGAGTCCAAAATACATAGCTAAGGACCAAAATGCAGCTATATCCTATTTTGCTGAGATTTTCACTTCTTGTTTAATATATTAATATATTCCTCTAATCCATTCCTTGCTCTAAATTTCCTTACAATTTAAAAAATCCAGTGACATTTGTGATATGGAAATCATGATGGGATACTCTCAGGCAAAAGGCAATTAATTGTAATTGTTGACTTTTCTGAGCACACTTAACAAAGTAGCAGCCACATGCTACCTTGTTCCATGAATCCAAGAGATTGAGCAGGCAGTGTTATATTGCTCTGGAGTGGGAATGAAATCATGTGGGACCAACAGGTACGGCTCATGGAGAAAAATTACCATTTTATATTTATCACTTTGGCTGGCTTAAGTGCCACAGGAATAGACTCTCTAATGCATTTGAGTGCAATTCCCCAACAATTTGACTCTGTTGCTTTGTAAACTATTTTTAGGGAAAACCTCAGAAGGCTGTTAAAGGCACAAGCCATCTGATTTTCAAAGGCTGTTTTGATGATTTTTGAAAAGGATATAAATAGCGTGATACATCACTCCAGATTAGATTGATGCTTTGAATTCAACTAGGAGATCAGAACTTGAGGAGAAAAATGCCTTTTTTTAACTTTCATGTCATATTTGTTCCATAAGCTTGAGTTCACTTTTTCAGCAGGCTTATCATCATTTTGACTTTCTATTGGTAACTGTAGAACATGGATTCTTCTTGCTTTTATAACCAGGTATTATTGTAATGAAGCTACAGGCTTGAACATACATAACTGCGTAATTGTACTGTTCACAATTTAATAACAAAAGAGCATAAAATAGGTCTATTTTAGAGGAAGGAAAAAGTAGAAAAACATAAGTTTGTGTCCCTGAAAGGATGTCTAATCAAACCCCCACTATTTTCTTGGAACAGTATCCTCAACGTCAAGGTCATTCCTCAATGTCAATAACCAGCTGGAGTGCGTGGAGCTCTGCATGGGAATTGATGAGGAGCTAACCAAGAGCTTATGGGTTTAAAGGGAGGGCAGGAACAGGGGACATAGTAGTGGGTATCTACAGGTTACCTGTAGATGACCTCATGTTCACAAGTCCTGGTCTTCATAGGGGACTTCAAACACCACAGTATCTGTTGGAGGGGCAACACAGCAGGACATAAGAAATCCAGGAGGTTCCAGGAATGTGTTAATGATACCATCCTTCTCCAAGGGATAGAGGAACCAATGAGGAGAGGTGCTATGCTGGACCTTGCTCTCACCAACGAGGAGGGGCTGGTGGGGACTGTGAAGCTCAAGAGCAGCCTTGCAGTGACCATGAGATAGTGTTATTCAAGATCCTTATGGCAGCAAGGAGGGTGCACAACAAGCTTGCTACCCTGACTTAAGGAGAGCAGACCTTGGTCTTGGTAGAGCACTGTGGGATAAAGGAAGGAGAGAAAAGGAGACCAAGAAAGCCAGTTAGTATTCAAGAATCACCTCCTCCAACCTCAAGAGCAACACACTTTGTGCCTTAAGGAAGTATGCACATTCTTCTTGTGTACACAGTAATAGTTCTATACTGAATGAATCAGATGCTAAGACAGAAAACTCAACCCATATACTGATCTGTTACATTATAGCTCAGAGATGCTTTCTGTTTATTTTAATAGTCTTTCTATTTCAGTCACTGAATCTTGGACTGGATACATTCCAAGGTAGAGTCAGAGGACTCTGAAACCTCTGCACAAAACCTTTTTTTCTAGCTGCCATTTCAGTGAATACCAGCAAGCTTCTCCCAGCTCACCATCTGGCCACCAAAGCAACTGCTACACTATACTTTTTAAAATATTTATTGTGCTTCTTAAGGGACAAAACAGGTTCTCATAACAACTCAAAAACATTTCTGTGAGAAACTCACTTCCTCTCCACTGGAACTGCCCAGGTCATCCTTTGTCTCCCCTGTAGTGCTGTAGGTAACTTAGGTGTAGGAGGAGGCTATACTTGTTTCTTTTTTTATTTTTTTACAGTTACTATAATGGTGATTGCAACATTAGTCCATGCTAATTCATCTCAAACCAGTGGTTTCAGTGTCTCCCATTTCTTTTCTGAAAACTGGATGTAATGAGCAGCCAGCCCACCAGGTTAATCTGATGAGAACAACCACAACAAATTAGCAAGGTCATTGAGCCTTCCAGCATCTGATGGGAACCACATTATTGCTGTTGGACCACAGAAGCCTTAGGACTGCAGCTGTTGTCCCTAAAATAAGACTTTAAGATGACTGTTCCCTCTCCCACCTCTCAGATAAATCTGTGAATTGATACAGGGATTAGAAAAAGGTAAGGAATTTCTCCTCCAGTTGCACACAGCAGCACCTGTGCTTGAATAATGGTGCTGAAGCTGTTGCATGTCAGGCAGTTGGCAATGAATCACACCAAGCAAATCAGTGCAGACCTAATTTCTTCAGTGTGCTACACTGATTTAAGTTGACTGTAGCTGTAATACACAAAATTGCACAACAAAGTCAGAAAACACATTATTCTAGTATTTTTGTTATGACAGTCCAAGTTCCATTTTTTTGTCCTGAGGTTTTTTTTTTTGCACATAAAGGTGCATGTAAACTAACCTCAAATGAGTTTAAACTATGTGTTATGTGCTCTCCAGGCAACACTGCACAGATCACCGGACAACCCACCTCAGTGCTTTATAACAAGCGAAATCCTTCTTTCACAGCTTTTATTCATTGCCCCATTTTCTGTAAACAAATTATTCCTTAAGGAATTAAAAGAAGATCTTTGCTCCAGCCCTTAAGTCTAAAAAGTACAGTGTCTTCACCACTAGCATCTTCAAAGCTGCATGGACTTAACAATAGTAGGAAAGACAAGGATATTCCAGATTGTGTTCTTCATTCCAGTAAGGATTACCATTTATATGGCAATAATTCCAACACTTGCAACATCATTGACTTTTTTTTTTTTTTTTTTTTTTAAGTTATATGATATATAGTTCACAGCAAGGGAGAGGCATAGTAAATAATTTAAAATACACTTAAGAAAATACAACAGTTTCTCATGGACAAAAAAAAAAATAATTTTAAAAAAGCCAGGCAGTACACATCAAAGCAGTAATGTCAACCCCTCCCTGAAAATCAGCTCCAGAAAGCTCTTAAAAATATAAACCAGAAATAACTCAGATGAGTCAGAAGTATTTTCTTGCTTTTTCCCCCCATATACCAGCTATATTCAGGTGAACAGGAAGACCCATCATGGAAACAACAACTTGCAAATGAGAAAAACAAAGGATAATGCAAAGATCAATGCAAAGATCAGCAGGTGACCTTGCTTTTAGAAAACCTCTTTACTCCCAAACTCCAGAAATTGCATGCAGTGAACTACAGCCACTTACCATTTAGGGATGAAAAAGAAGTCAAAAGAAAAGTCAAGATAAAAGTCCTACCAGAGCACTGCTTGGGCTGGGGAGAGGGGAAGGACTCTATTGTCAGATACCTACACTACATCGGAAAAAGGCAGTCTAGACACATATCTACATCTGTTTTCTTCTAGTCATTTTTCACTTAATATCTGTAACTGTGATAACATAGAAGAAAACCCAAAGATTTAGAGAGGTAGGGATTGAGAAGCAAGACAACATTAATTTCTTACAGAGATGAAAGAAAGGACAGATAAGGAAGATCAAATCTAACCAAGAAAGAAATGACACATGGCAGCTCAGTAATACGTCAAACGCAAATTTCTAGTACAGTATTTAACCCATACAACACAGAGTCCTCGGTTTAAAGTAAGATAAAAACATTGCTTTCTTTGCTTCATCTGAAAATAATAGTGAAGCATTAGTTTTAAATAGACAGCAGAGAGAATTTTACCTAGCCTACAGAAATGCAAAATCTCTATTCGGTAACACTAGCTTTTATCTCTAATTTTCCACTAGTTACTCCTTCAGCACTGGCTTCTGAAACCTCTTGCATCCATTGTATTCTGTAGTTCTTACATTTGTCAAACTCATCAGAGACCTATGAAAGTATTAACTTTGTTATTTGGCCAGAATATTTTTTGAACTTTTCTTCAGGTAGAACAGAAGAAGAAAAGTGAGATAAATAAACTCAACAATTCAGAATCCATTTCTAAACTGATTTAGGGAAAACGTTTTTGGTATCAGATAATACAAATAAATAAATAAATAAATAAATAAAATCTGAGATACAAGCTTAATTTATACTTAATTTCAAAATGGAAATAGTTTTTCCTGGCTGATATTCTATGCTCAAATTTCAAGAGCTGACTTTTCCCCCCAACTTCAAGGAAAGAAAAAAATAGAACAATTAACTTTTCTTTTGCTTTAAATCCACACCTACTTCAAATGCAAAGGCTGAACTCACTTTTAGATTATAAAAGTAAGTACTCAATAGTTCCTCCCCCAAACACTGTATAATTCCAAACACTTTTCTTTGTGGAAGTATATAATTCTTTTTTTAAATGAAGGGACTCTGTGGGTTTAAACAGAGAGGCTGAGAAACTTTGTGATTATAAAATGTTTCCTAAGAAAGTGGAAAGCAAGCTTGAAACAAAGCTCAGCTTCTTCTTTCAGCCTCAAATTATGGTGGTCTTATGTGACTCCACAGGAAGTCAATAGTTTGACAGGCAACATGCTTAACTAGAGATCAGGCGATTGCAGGGTTGATTATCCATGTCTTTTGTGCATTTGTAGCTTCCCTTTGCAATTTATTTACTTAAACAGAAGTTTTTGAAGCAAAATCAAAAGAACAGTGTTTAAATTGCCACAAGCTGGCTAAGCATTTAGCATATCTGTACCCTCTCAACAACCTTTGACTTTTTTCTAAGTGTAAACCAGGAGGTTAGAGGAAAACAGATTAGGAACACTTTTATCTGAGTCATTAAAAAAATATAAAACCACATAAATTCTCTATATTTTTAAATCATATATTTAAACTCATTATGTCCCTATTCTGTTCTCAAGTTGCTAAATGGTTTGGCTTGTCCAGTCAAGGCATAAAGTTAGATGTGTAATGAAAGTGCTAACCAAATGGATAGCAGACTAGCAATGAGAGGTTGCTGGGTTTGTTTTCATGAGGCCACAACACTACATTGCCAGCAAATATTTTTATTCCTGCAGCAGCAAGTAGTTCCAAAGCTCTGCTCAACTGCTTTACATGCAGTCTAGTCCACTCTGAAATGAAGTTTTTCTCAGAGTGTGTGGCTTTGTGCACTTGTTTGCTATGATTACAGACCCTAAAAAAGATCTTGTCACATCCATCTCTCTTTGATAAATGAAATTTCAAGCTTCAGGTGTTAAATAATTCAGATAAGGTCATTTCTGTCCTCTCACTCTCCCCACCTGTCTAGCCTCTGATAGGCAGCTTACATGAGAAATTAAAAGCCAGCCTTTAAACACAGCAAAATGATGTCCAGTGCCACCCATTGCATTTGATTTATGATCACCTTAACGAGTGCTCTGGTGAAACTTCAATTAATTTCTTTAGATCTGTTTCATATTTTCTTACAGCATAGTCTGTCTTATGGCTCAGTCAGTATCATGAGGCAAACCCTGGCAGTACCACCTCCCAGCCCTTGTGACAGGGGGCAGGTAGAGGAGGAGGAGACATGCTGCAGATATTGTCAGTCGGCCCAAGGAACATCCCACTGCTCACACCCAGGTCTCAGAAACCTCTTGCTCTCTTGCAATGATTTAGACTCATCAGGTGCTTGCAGGCAGACAGCAGCTCAGGAGTGCTACTCTGTCAGTGCCGGCAGAGCAACTTACTCAAGAGACAATGAGTGAAATCTGTTGCATGAGAAAGGACAGAGCAGCAGTGCTTCCTTTGTTGGCTATCAGAGGGTGGTGGATGTGTCATTGTCCATGTGTCAGTGACTCAGCACTGATGAAGAAGCACCTTGGATGTCTCAGATCAATCAGAAATATAACCTGCTTTTCAACTGCCACTGAATGTGCTTGTAGTGCTCCAAACACACACAGGCTAATTTCCACAGGAAAATATTTTATTTGCACTTTGTACAGCTGCCAGTGGATACAGGCAGCATCACTAATGCAATTACACAAAACACCAATTATAAGAATTTTATTTTAAAAAATTGTAGCACAAATCAATTGGAAAATTAAAAATTTATAGCACAGAATTTCAAAAGGCCACCCAATTTCATAAACAAAAAGTACCCACACAACCAAAAAAAAAGATGAGGCTGAATTTTCCAGAGGTTCTTATAAAACCAACAAGAAATAGCTAACAGTAAAAGCTGGCCAATTTGTGGTGTTTATGGGATTTACTTATATGTCTTTGCAGACCACTTCTGATTTTGAATGGATTTTTTTAGGTTATTAGCAGATATATCTTTCTCAAGGGAAACAATCACTTTACTGAATGGGTCTGAAATCAAAACTCAAATCCAGGGGAGTGGAGGCCAGTGCAGAAGGTGAACAAGCAGAGTGGTGGGAAGGGTCTATCTCCACCCAAAGACAGTAGCCAGAAGTTACAGCTGAGCCCTTTTGACAGAACCCAGAATCAGTGGCAGTCTGTGCTCACATGCTGTGACTTGCAGGGATGTCTGGGCAGGAACCGACCTTGTTTGGACACTGCTGTACTTGGGGTCTGACTAGGGAGAAGCTGGGGGTGGTGGATGGCTGGCAAGGAAGATCATCCATCAGCCTTTCTGACCTGCTGCCGCCTGGTAATCTATACCCCAAGTAAAACACCAGAAAGGATGCAGCAGCCCTGGTTCAGCATGCAGCCACGTGAGCAGTCCCAGTGCGTGGCCCACACAAGTACTAGAAGCTATCTCTCTGCAGCCTGGGCTGAAGATGAAAGCCTAAAAAGCCAGGTCATGTGACAGCTGTGTCTTAAACAACTTGGATTGCACTGTACGTATACATGTGTGGTTTCTTCAGGGTAAACATTTTACCTGTGTAATGATTTGGCTGGTAGAAAATCAGGGCCTGATACTGATAGCCATTACCTACACAGTCAATTTTTTATCCCCTTTAGTCAGCACAGGGCACTTTTGGTGAACTGAGCTATTCAAAAGAAGTAGGACTGTTGTACAAGGAGCAAGACTTTACAGACAATAGAATGGAATAATTTAGAAAGAAAGTAACTGTTATAAATAGCATAATTTTGAACTCTTCATTGCCTAAATGAAGGCTAACTAGTGCAGTGTTTGGGAGCACAGGTCACAACTCTGATTCTTAATTACTACATTTTCTTCAAGGTTCATATGCAACAACTGGATATATTGAACTACCACTTAAATATATTGCAGAAAAGCAAGGAGGGGGTTTGTTTGGTTGGCTTTTTTTTTTTTTTTTTTTTTTTCATTTTCCCATGTGGATTCACAGCCTTTGAAAGTCTGAAGCTGACAGAATAAAAGGACACAAAGAACATGCAAATGTTAAAATAATATAAGGTCAAAATTGCTGTAGAAGCTTCAACTTACACGTAGTGCCATTGTGCCATTCCTGCCTTGAACTCCCACTGCCTGATTTTGTTATCTGCCAAAATGAGCAGAGGCTATATAATTTTAAGATTTATGGCCTAGTAAATACAAACATGAAGTAACTTTTTCAAAGTCCACTCTCCAGTGGACTTCTTTTCCAGGGTCTGCACTGAGGGGAGCTGAGTTACAATCAAGTACATGCAGATGCTCATCACTTTGCAAAATCAAGTGTCCTGTCCCCAGCAAACACTTAAATGGCAGCAGGACTGAGCTGCAGAGTGGAGAACTAAGAATATTTTCATTAGTTAAATTCTAACTGCCCTGACAGTACACATAACACTCAATAGGTCTGGCAGGAGTAGGGCTTGTCACTGAGTAGCAGCCACCAGTTCTGCCTGGCTTGTGAAAGGGAAGAAAACTGCCTGCAACCTCCAGGTGCTACTTGGCCTTCCACAAGAAGACTCTCCTGATCTGCCCTCAGAGAAACAGTTTCAGCTCACTCACCCTTTGTGATGTTTGCACTGCTGACCCCTGGATTAACATAAAAGGCTGGTAATTAAGCAAATAAAATGAGGTATTTCCCACACAAAGATAAATTAATATAAAAATAAAAGCAATTAAATCAAGAGGTTGGGATATTTTTGTTAGCTTTCTAGGATTTTTAAAGGAAAAATTAGGAAGTAAAGCAGGATGAGAGAAGCAAAGACATTTCCCATCATGAATGCTTTAATGCTGTACACATGATCTCATTGGTAATGGGTCATTGCCTCCTATGTGCCTTGGGCAAGATGGCTGTGATATATAAAGTACTTTTAGTGGCTGGGGGCATTGGGAAAAAAATTTTTTATATCTTCCCCCTTTTTTTTTTTTTTTTTTTTTTTTTTTTTTTTTTTTAGCTGCATCTATGTCTCCATCTGAAGCTTATAAAAATTAAGATCTTCATAACAATCAGTTGGTTGAGCTAGTAATTGCACATGACACCATTTATGGTACACAGACAATCAACATTTGTCACACTGTTTATAACGGAGGCTGAAAATTTAGCACAAGTAAGGACATTTGTGACACATTGTCATCAGTAGTGCTGATGTCAGGGACTGGTTTCAGTGAATCCTCAGGGGCCTGGAGCCATCAGCTCAAACCCAAACCACCTGAAATCAACAGGAAGGCTCCCTTACAGATGAGAAATATTACATGGTGTAACAACTAAGAGGTTGTATTTGCTTTCATTAGCTCATTCATCAAACATTTTGGGGAAAAGAAATTCAGATATTTTCCTATTATTTTTCCTTTATGAAAATCCCTATTTCATGTAACCAGTGTCCTTGGAGAAAACCCCAAGAGGACTCAGCAGAGTAGCCTAATGCATCTAAAGAGAAGCTGGTGGGCAGTGACCAAACAGGATTTTTTTTTCACTACTTGAAGAATAGACAGAGGTAATGGTACAGCAGAAGAAAGGCATCAAATCGCAAAATATTTCTTCATTATAGCAAATATATATGATATAATAATAACTAATGGCAAAAAATAAGTGACTTCTCTAGAGTACTAGTGACGTTTCAGTGTTCTGAAGTACATTGCAACAGAAAAATATCATGTATAGTAGATGGAGGGCAATTCTTGTTTCTTCTGCTTTCCCCAGTGAAACAGTAACCATTTAACTTTCTGAGTATTTTGTATCTCATTCTTCTATAGACTCACTATGGTGCCCATCAGTAAGCAAGGAGACTTTAGAGGACAAAAAAGCCATCATTACTTATTATATGTTGTTTATTATTTACTGCTATTTACTTACAGTTCATAAAACTAATACAGGATGCCATTTGAATTTATCTAGAAGATGAGTTTCACTGCACTAGTCTTTCCCTTTTCCAAGGGAAAAAGACAGGTAAATACATGGGCAGTGAAGATTTGCAGAAGTTAGATATTGCCCAGGCTATTGAGCTCCCAAGGAAAACCTCAAAGCCAGAAATTTCAGAAAGTGAAAGTAGTGAAGAAAAAAACACAGTGCATAACACTAATGATTTTTCCTCAATCATGCTACATTATTACTTTTACTGCATTCTTTCTTCTCATATTTATTTGCATGTGAGCTTATTCCATACTACAAAAGAAAGACATCAAGGTATAATTCCTGTCTTGCCAAAAGGGCAGAGTAACACTCAGCTGCTGTCAGAGTATTTGCTCCAAGATACTGCTTTTCATGAAAAGTGCTGCTATGAACAGCAACCAAGAATGAGAGTCAAATTAATAAAATTTTCCCCCCAATGTTTTAGTAAAATTTCCATTTTTGTAGTCCTTTTTGTAATAACAAGCTTCTAATCAAAGAAGGAAGACATTTTCAATGCCGAAAAATTACTAGCAAGAAAGGAAGAAAAGCAGAAGACCCCATTAAGTTTAATAGGATCCACTCACATAGATCAAAGCTATCTGAAAAACACTTAGTACCCCAGGGAAACACCCTAAGGAACTGTTCTCACCCCATTTTTTTTCCAGGAAAGAGAAAAATCTGTAAGATCCATGAAGGCCAGCCTTTCTGGTCCATACCAACCTCAATCAAACATGAGCTCTTGGTCTGAATACAAAAGAAACAGAAGACGGTTCTTAAGTCTGCACTTTGAAACTTAAACTAGATGATTTAGTGTCAATTTTAAGCCTTTAACAAAAAAAAATAAAAAGCCTCTATATATTATTTTTTGTACACTCATTTTTATTCTGTTTCTCTCCCCCGGGCCACTTGCTACATCTCTCCTGATTTTGAAGGAGGGAATAACCAGAAAATGCACAAGGGAAATGTATAGCATATCTCTGTGTGTTCCTACACCTCTCTCCAAATCAGGGTTAGGAAAAGGGATGTGCTAAGGGCATACAGTAAGTGTCCTGACAAAAAAAAACAGTGGATGAAAGTCCATGTCTTTTGGATACACAATGAAAACAGGGATGGTAGAGTTAAAGACAGAACCTGTGCTAGTATAGAAAAGACAAATCTGTATATTGTGTCTTTCATGGTTCTCTGTTGTTCTGTCTCTTATTCTTTTTCCCTTCTTCCATATGTGACGTTTCTAATTTCAAAATGTCAGGGAGTCAAACTAAAATCAAGACTTCTAAGAGACTGAAAAACTTCGTGTACTCACTGGGTGACATTTGTCTTCAGAGAAACATTACTAGCATATGATCACTAACCACTCAACAGTAAGGTGATGGCCACATCCCAAAAGGTGTGTCCTGTTCATAAGCCAAGTGAATAGGCAAGCAACAACAAAGTGATAAAAAAAAATATATATATCCAAAACTTTGGCTCATCTCTGTCCTGCACACACTGTAAACCTGCAGCTCAAAATTAAGGAGAGCACCTTGATAATTTGCAACAAAAAATATCTTCCTCAGGCATCGTGATTTTGTCTGGCTCATTTCTGAATTCTATTTCTCAAGCTCTTGACACCATATTTAATCACAGATGGTAACAACACAGCAACATCCGTAAGAAATGCCATCAAAATATTTCCTAGTCAAGGACAAAGAAAAAATGTGAGATCAGGGTAAAGGAGCAGTTGAAAATGCTAAACATTTAGATACAAGACAGAAAACAAGGCCAAAAACCTGACCTCCACACACTCTGGAATTCAAAAATGAAAAGAGCAACTGTAATATTGATAATTAAAATTGAATTAAAACTAGTGTAAGTTAAAGCCAAGGGAGTGTTTTTAGGTTATAAATTTTTTACTGGTTTAGATCAGTTAGAGCCACCGAAGGCTGTGAATACAGAAATATACATGTAAAAGAAATAGTATGTACTAAGATGTCCTACCTACAATAAAAATGTCCTACAAAAATTAAAAAAACCTATATAATTAAGCTAATAATAGATTAAGGACACAAATAAGTAATGAGAATTATGTTTAACTAACTGCTATGTAAACAAGGGTTCAAGATGATAAAAAATATAACCCTGAAGCCATTTTGTAATCACCATAGCAGTCACTGTAGAGTTATACTGCTATGACTATCACAACCACGCATCCTTAGCCTAGCTCTGAATTATTGTGGTATGTTAAGTACTCAGTTTGGCCTGAATTACCCATCATTTCTGAGAGCCTGAGAAGGACCTTTACTACAGAAGAGTAAGAGTAACAATCGCCCCTGAATTTAGAAGTTCATTGGTTATATATTGGTCTCCAAAGGTTAATGGCAAGTCACAAAACTAGGCCTGAGGAATGTGCAGTACAGGGCTGTATTTGATTTATCTCCCCCCCTCTGTCTATCCAGGATGCTCAGGTGCCCTCCCAGCTCCCATGACAGTAAACCTCAAGAAGACATGGGGAGGGGAAGATGTGAAGGGACTCAAGATGGGCAGTCCTGACTCTTGAAGCGTTTTGTGGCTAACCATACAACTGCACCTCCTGAGTTCAGATGCTGCAAAAGCTGTGCTGTCATATCCAGGATGGGAAAGGGTGGCTTGGCTCACTAGGAAGACAATCTAATGATTAGAACAGAGGAAGCTCTGCACTCCCAGATCCTCTATGCTGATTCAGAGGGCAGACCTTAACCTCTGTGCCCACACTCCTCTCTGCAGCCCCTGCATTAAGTGGCTGCAGGAACCTGCAAAGGGGATCACTACACTCTCAACAGCTTTTTCACCACATGTGCCCCACTGCCATTGCCCAGCACAATTCCTCCCAAGTCAGATCTACTATGAACCAACAATAGCCAGTATCTAAAAAGCTCGAGTTTTACCCAGCTCTTTGAAGACAAAATACGACATCTGATTATTACAATTAAATTGAGTTTATAGGTTACATGATAATAGATGATGCATGAGGGTTTTTCAAATGTACATTATTAGTATTTGGGACATTAGGCAACCAACATCTTGCAAAGATGTTAAAACGTCTGATACAACTGTCATCCACCACATGCCCAGTCTGTCAACTGGATCTTACAAGGTGCAGATATAGAGGATCCTTCACAAATAACCTAGGCTTTCTACAAGGAGGATAAAGAGTCTGACTAGATCTGCCACCACAGCAATTGCAGCTTAAAGGTGAGATCTGAAGTCCAGCTCCTAAAATACTTAAGAAGTGTTGTTGACAACATTTTTATGGTAATGAGAGTTTAGTGCTCTATAAACTAATAATACAAATATTTTAGGTATTTGTATGAGAAAAAATATTAAGTCAACAGGATGAAAGCTGCAAAATATCCACTTCAGCACTGTTCCAGATTAGATTAAAGGATCACCTGTTGTGTATAGGTGCCTGGGCATGGCTGACTGCATTAATTTTCAGCCATATATGGCAGCAGAAAACTTTGACCTCAGGGTCCATCTTAAAAATAATCCCTTTCCCTCCTCATACTCTGCATCCCAAGATCACCAGAAAAATCGAACTGTGACCCATTCTTCCTCTTTTTCCACCTTCTACCCCTGCCCTTCAGCCTCTGTATTTCCTTCTCCTGCAGGAAGGTCAGAGTTTCAGCCAGCACCATGAGAGAGGGAAGGAAGTAGTAATAATGAAAACAATTATTCTTTTAAAATGAAACCTGTCCATATGAAGCATAATTTCACAGATACCATGATGTACTGTGAGCTTAGTTGCTGCTTTAAGTAATTGCAGCAAATATAGACACCATGACAAAGCTATTATTTGCTGACAAAAGCAGTGCAGCTCCAGTAGAAAAACAACCCAAACTTCTTGGCTATCTAGCTAGTCTTCCTGAGACAGAAGGTTTCTCTCCAAGGGCTCTCTCACATACCTAAGAGAATTGTCCCTGGCAGCTTGTCATTTTATGGGTAAATGTGTGCTCTTAAAATTAATTCTTTAATTTACCATCTTTGATAAGGTATATCCTCACCTCCAGTGCCTAAAAAAACATCCCATTAAGAAATGGACTTGATTCCAATATTATTATGCTTTATGGATATCAATAATGTTTTTAAAATAAAAATATTCACTGTGTGTAGGTTGATGGCTTCATCTCACAAAGCTGAGAAATCATGCTACACCCATTTTTTTGTTTTGTTCTCTCTTGTTACTTCCATGATAGTCATTATGACAATTGTATGCTGCAAGTAAAGTGCTTGCTGTGGGTCAGAGATAACTGCAGGTCCTTGGCTTTGTGCTTTGGATAAGGAGGAGACAGGTAACAGAGTTTAGAGGCCATGTTCATGTTGCCAGAAAGCACGTCTAAATTTATACATATGATCTGTCTAAAAGCTCCACAGCACAGCAATATCAGCAGTAAGACATTTTTGTTCCTGAAACAGAAGGTTTAAATATATGGGCTTAGGGATAACTTCACCATTCCAAAAAAGAAACAAAAAAAAAAAAAAAAAGGGGGGGGGCGGGAAGAAAAATGAAACCGCTTGTGCAGATTTATTCTGAACAGTAATGGCAAGGAACACAATTTTGACATGTACAAAAGCTGGGTTTATTATCCCCTGGAGAGAAGATGAGTGGAGAAGCTGACATCGGTTGCATAGTGACATTTCAGGATGGAAGGAAGGCATGTAGCCAATTAAGTCTAGTATTTGTACCCTGTAGTGTTTTTCCCCTCAAGTGCTTATCTAACACTCTTTAGAATATATTCACAGCTGCAGCTTCTATTTCTGCCATTAATAAACTTTTCTACTCTTGCTTTAAAGGAACATGCCCTAAACTTCCTTCCTGGTTCACTTTTTCTGTGATATGGCAGGATCTAGGACCTCAAATGAAACACAAATATATTATTATGTTCAGACCTCTTCTACCTAATTTAGAATTTCTCCTTTCTATTTTAAAACGAACTCACTGTCAGTCCAATCAGTATTTACAGAAGAAGCTGGAGGGACATTTTACCGGTATGTGTAGCGATAGGATGAGCAGGAACAGTTTTAAGCTGAAAGAGGGCAGATTTAGATTTGATATTAGGAATAAATTCTTCATTGTGAGTGTGGTGAGACACTGGCCCAGGCTGTCCAAGGAGGTTGTGGATGCCTGCTCCCCAGAAATGTTCAAGGGCAGGTTGTATGGGGCTTTGAGCAACCTGGTTTAGTGGGTGGTGTCTCTGCCCATGCAGGGGGGTTGGAACTAGGTGATCTTTAAGGTTCCTTCCAACCCAAACCATTCTATGATTCTATTATGCTTACCATAGTACCATATTGTGTGGATCTGTATTAGCTGGACTTCACAGCTTCCAAAACTGAAACAATACAAAGGTCCAGACCATTTTCCCCTTGATGACAATGAAGTTACAAACCACCATCTTACTTACAGAAATTCATAGCCCCTACCTTGGAACCCCACTTTCAATGATCTTCAGCTACTCTGGTGTGAAGAATCAACAGAAAAGCAGCTTAGCCTGAAGGACTACACTTCCTCTGCTCATCACTGAGTTTGTAGTGAGCCAGAAGCTGAATGGTTTCCTCGTTATTGTCTTATAATATAACAAAGAATTCTACTTCTCCCTTGGTAAACACGATAGCAGCTTTGGCTGTAGAACATTTTTTTTTCCCCACAAAGCAGAAAAGCTCTGGGTATTGACTCTACACTACATAAAAATAAAACCAAAGGACTGAAAGGATTTTCAGTTGGAGGTTTTGTTGTTCTTGTAAAAATTTGGCTCCAAAATTTTCATTTCAGTGAGTCAATATCCTTCAACAAACGTGTTGTTCAAGCCAATGTGAACTACTTATTAACAAGATACACAGTAATGTAAACAGCCAAGCCCTTTTTAAAAATGTTATCAACCCAGTGAGATTTGTGAGACAAAAAAATCATGGTTTTCATCATTCCATATTCATATTATTTGACAAAAAAATAAATCCAGCTTTTTTTTGTGGTAAAAAGAGCAGTGGAATTAGGGTCCACACTAGCCTCTCTTAGGAACTTCTCTTTGGAAAACACAGGCTTGTAATTAGGAACGCTGATGCAATGCAATGATGTTGTACATATCTGTGGCTACAGAACAACAAAGGTAGAGGTTTTGTTGTTGCTGTTTGGATTTTTTTAAGCCAGCTATAAGAGATAATTAGATAAAACCCAAGGTATCTGTCTACTAGCAGTTAGAACCATTTGTGTAAGGGAGTAAGAAGATTAGAGTGGATAAATGCTTTTATAAGAGCATTGTGAAAGTGTGCAATAGACCTTACAATGTGTGCTGATATTTTAAGGTACTTTATGGAACATTTTGAGGATGTTCTTACAAATTGCAGTGACTCTTGTACATGAAGCTGTGTCGTCTGCAAGAGCCTATTTCAGGAGATTATCTGAAAATTTATTCCTACTTGTCATTGATGGTAAATTGTTGCCATTTGAGAAATTCCTACATAAAAATCAGCTGGTCATTTTGTCCTTGTATTGGTTGTGATCTCTTATTTGGGAACAGTACAGACAACTGTATTGGAACTAATACAGCAGATCCATAGACTTTTAGACTCTTTGATGTAGCATACACTCAATCGATAGCCACACAAACATTACCACTAATATTTTTTCTAGGAAACATCTCTTAAATTTGTTCCAGAGATAAAACATTTGTAAGGCAAAACAAAAAAATGCAGTGGATGAGCAGTTTCCTCACTTCTGCATGGGGCATGCTGCTGCTTTCAGGGGTCCCACTTCCCCATTGCTTCCTTCAGCATGTTCATTGTTTTCCACAGACCTGCTTTCTTTTTCCAGATGCACAGCAAGTGACCTGGAGCAGAGATTATCCTTCCTGAATTTCCTCTCCCCAGTACCATACAACTCTTTGTCATATGGGGGAAGTTACCAAGAGCAAAATTCCCAAGGAAACCAATCAGTTTGCCACCTATCTGAAATCCAAGGCTGAAACAAAAGTTCTTCCTGAACTTCAGCAACAACTCTAAGGATACAACTGCTATCACAAAGGCAAAGTCACTCTATGTTAATGACCCTTAATTGCTCATCATTGTTTGCTCCCCTGTGTCAACACCTTTTGGAATTTCAGTTCAAGTTGAAGACTAAAAATAACTGAGAATGCACAATTAAATTGACAAAACAAAGCACATATTGATACTCTAAAATGTCCCAGTGGGCCCTATCTATTCCTAGTGAAAACAATATTGGAATAGAATACTAGCACTTGCACTACAGGGGCCTCCTGTATCACTTGTCAGAGACTCTTAGGACAGATAATTTCTTTCATTAACATGACTGATTAGACATCAATCACGGTAAAGAACAAGGATGTTTATGGAACATGTCTCTAGTTTGGGCTGTAATTAGGTAATTCACAAAAGAGATAGGCAATTTACATGTGTAATCCATATAGACAGATAATCTACACAGAGATTTTATATATATAAAAATATAAATTATATATTCAAATACCTATGCATAATAATATTTTATACTTATGTCTATGTTATTATATAAAGATACTATACATAATAAAGTGCATACAATAGCAGGACTCAAGAATCCTAGAGGGCTGCATGGACTCACCCTGTAGTCACTAAAACAAGGGCTCTGGCCTCTTTTCTAAAAGCCCTTGAGTTTCACCTGCAGCCCCAGCAGGGAGCCACAGGTTGTGTGTGACCAGACCACTTCAGAACTCATGATATAACATGTACAAATACTAAATAATCAGAGCCTTAACAAAGCCACTCTTTTTTTCATTCTCATATAACCCTTGACAATGTCACATTAAGCTGCACACACACAGGTCATATTGCAACCCTGATCTTTTTGCATGCACAAAGATATCCACCAAGGCAGAAGTGATAATTGCTCCAGTATTTTAATAACGTAACAAGTTGAGTTGCATGGCTAAATCACTTTACTCTTAATCCATAGGAAGACACTCACAACCTATAAGAAAATCCAATAAAACAATACTGATATAACTGCTTACACAAGTTTGTGCAAGTAGTCATTTTTTTCTTTTGACACAGGTAGTTTATTGAATATTCTTATCTCACTGTGATGGGTCATTTGGGGATTTGTCTCAAATTTCCCATCTCAAAAGTGACTGTCTCCAGCTCAGTTCAAGGACATCACTCTCTGTGTGCCTTACCTGCTCATCTGAAAGGAATTACTCATCTAGTTACTCATATAATCTTTCCAGCTTCTCCGTAAGAACATCCCCTTCTTACAGACCTAAAGACCACTAAACTACACTTTTCTGCAGTTTCATATTTCTTTTCAGAGCTTAATATTCCTCAGTTGCCTAGGCTTCTACATTTCTCCCTCCTGCTCTGATTTTCTTGAAGTAAGATGCAGTTTCCCACAGAAATTTTACAAGCACGTTGCTTGAAGAACAAAAATTACAGCAGATATTTTCTAAGAAATGACAGGAATAGATATGGCAGGGATGAAATATTAATGTATCCTCTTTCTGTTTTGTTTTCGCTTTTTGTTTGGTTGGTTTTTGTTTGGTGTTTTGTTTTGGGGGGGTTTTTTGTGGTTTTTTTTTTTGTTGATTTATTTTCTTTTGTCTTTTCGTCTTATTAAAAGTCTAGTCCTTCTTGCAATGGATGCCTGGCTCCCCTACAATCACCGCTTCTTTGGCTGTCTCCTCCCTACACTGAACTTCAAGATACCCTCACCATCCATTCTTACATCTAACCCTACTGACTGTGTAACCACCAGCATGACAGGTCCAGGGCTTGGGTACTGTGAAGATGCAAAGGCATTAGGAGATGTTTTTCAAGAGTCAGAGGTAAGGTGGAAGGCTCAACAAAGAGGGAACTCTGCAAACAGATTACTGAGGATTTCTTTCTCAAACTCCTCAACAGGTTAGGATCATACAGACCTCTGAAAACCCAATCTATGACTATGGCAGTTGAAAATCAGATTTCCTTGCTCTGGACAAACAGGGGTCCACTAAAACAAAAGATTTATCCATCTTTCTTCCCCAAATACCAGCAAGAGTGCTTTGAAAATCAAACTAGATGCTAATAGCATTCTATAAATGCATACAAACCATACAGAAAATGCAGCTGGGTTTTTCACTAGTACCTACATGTAGCAACACTAACTCTGGTATCAGTTGTGATTTTCTTGTCAGCTGTTGGTATATGGCTAATAAACTTAGCCACTTTTTGTATTGCTTTTAACCTGGAGTTGCTCAGCAAACTGCAGCACAGAGCAAGCATTAAAGTGCTAAAATTAGTTTGCACTGCAGTAGTAACAAATTAAAAATGGCACACTGTTACACCAAGCAGTTTACAGTTTTGCCAATTGATTTATGAGGTCAGGAGTACAAGAATTTATAACCTGGCATTATCTCTGCCCAGATTTAATGCCTGTTCTATCATCGATGCACACACAAAAAAATATAGGAGTAAAGAAAAGTCTTTTTCAAAAGACAAGGTTTGCTTACAAAAGACTTCTTCTTCTTAAGACAGCTTAAAAAAAATAATAGTCTCAGTGACCTAAATCTCACAGCGTAGTGAGCAATCTGTGTGGTGGTGGTTTTTTTGCTCCAGACAAATATTTTTAAATTCATTGTCAAATGGCAAGAGGATTGTCACATCACATCCAGCCATGAGGAACATACTAAGCTCTGGACTGTCTGGCATTTTTGCTCCCTCTTTGTGTCTCCTGGTAGCATGAAATTAATGGCAGGCTGAGACCCTTTGCTGAAGTTCAGAACTACGTGTTCACCGTTAACTCAAAGTCTCCTTTCAAAAATAAGCACTGGCAAAGGACAGAGAACTACTTTGATTCCAACCTAAGAACTTATAGGAAGAGAAGGGGAAAAGGTAGTTCTTGATTTATGGTGAGGCTTCATCTTGTTAAAAAAAAAAAAAAAAAAAAAAACAGAAGCCCTGCTTTTATGTACTTTTTTTTTGCAATAGTTTTCAAACACATATACATCTGTAGACATAAGACTCCATGTCACAGTGTTATGGAGTGAAACTTACTTGAAAGCACTTCTGTGATGAAGGAGATCTGACCAGCATTAACTGACATGATTAATCTAGATTATCTGGAAAACAAAGACATGTCAGACAAATTGTTCCATTCATAACACCCCACCTGTGCAGCAAATTTGGGAAGGAAAAGCAGAGGGTGACAGAATGCCTGGTGACAGCTTCTCTTTGACTTTAGGGTTATCATACTGTCAGCAGAACTTTAATGTAAGAACTGCTGCCAATTTTCACATCAGAGATGACAGTACCTCAGTGACAGATTAATATGCCCCCATCTACTGTATGCTGAATAAATCCAAATAATTCCTGGATTGGAAAAGAGGTTCTAAACCAAAGTGTTTATTCTAATAGCATTCCTCTGAAAAGAAAAAGAAGTAAGTAGGTACTCAGGAGATCATAAGAAGTTCATCAGCATTACCGTCTTCTAATCTCACTGTAATATTTGGTATAAGAATGATTAGGGTGTTGACCACTTCCACTATACATAGGCACTCAAAATCATGGAAGTTCTAACTCACAGTCTTACAACAGGCAATTCAGGCCCTATTTACTGCTCAGAACCCATGAAATTCATTGTTCAAAAAATATCGGGTAATTCACATTTCAAAAGGGAGGCTGAGGTGTTCCAGAAACTTTATTAAATTGCAGTAAAAATGTTTAATGTTATTAAATCCTAGGAAAATAAGTTTGATATAATCTATTTTACTAATATGCTAAATACAAGTAAGTAAAACCAAAGTTGTAAATCTAAAGTAAAAAATGAGCAAATATCTTCCAGTTTTTAAACTCTAAACATATATTCGAGACCTGCCAAATTCAAACCTGCTTAAGGTTACATGCATTAATTGTTGTCATCAGGCTGGGGGAACTTGAGTCTATATTATGTGTTTTGCTGAGTTGTATGCTGTTGCACTTTATAGAAGACCTGAAATTTGCTACTAGCCAGTCAATTCTTAAAACAGTATTCCCCTCAACACCCTCAGATTTTAGTAAAGATCAGTTTTGTCATTAGCTCATTTCTAATTACAAATCATACAGTCTTAATGGAGTATAACCAAGAACAGAACCCCCCAGCTGTCTGTCATTGTAAAAGCTGTCATTGTACATACATTTAAAATTAATAATTTGAATATATTTTAATTTAAAACTATTCAAAAATGTTAAGGGACCTGCAAATGGAGATTATTTTTTTAACTTCATTTCCTAATTATAAGCAGTGACAAAGCAAATACAGGTATCACCTGAATCTGCAGTTTGAAGACTCTGAAGCATAAAGGATAATGTGGTAGAAAATAATAATATTCCAGGGAGGGGGGAGGGGGGGGAAACAAACCTAAGACCCCCTCAAACAAACAAAACCAAACACATAAAAAAACCAACCAACAAAAAAAACAACAAGAGAAACACCAAAACACATGTCAATGCACTTCCTAGAGCCTTAGCTTAACCTTAATTTTACTACTAGATCCAAATATTCCATAATAATATAAAACCCCCTAATTTTTATCACACAGCCACTGCACTCAAGGAACACATTTCAGCTGGCATTTTGTATATAGAATTACTTTGCTTCCATATGTACTACAAAATGTTGTAAGAGTTTCATAGGCACTATGGCAGTCAAGGAAAACGAAAACATCTGTACATGTGCCCATTAGTTTCTATTTTTTAAGGTTTCTTTCATTGCAAAAGTGGTTGCTGTTCAGCAGTCCTGACTTTGTGTTACATTTTGCAGCCAAGCCCAAGCAAATTTTAGATCCATAGGATCCCAGTCAATTTAGCAGGAGCTCATTCTGTACTTTGACCTTCCGTCAGGCTTTGTCCTTCTTCCACATCCTAACAAACCTATTGCTTCTATTGCATGCTTCTCAATAACAATACCAGTCTTTTCTCTTCCAATATGCAATAAGAGAGTCAAAATATGTTTTTAGTTTTCAGAGAAAAATCTAAGCAGTGTCCCATGGTACTGAAATTACCCCGGTAGTGATCTGTCAAGTCGAAGTCAAGTGAGCTTCCTTAGTTCCTGACCCAGGACAGCATACTGGCTCACAACCAACATCTGCAGGGTCTCACCATTTTCAGCTGGATCGCTGATCATTTTTCACAACCTTGCATTAAGAAGCCTCTTTCAAAAGCTCTTCAGAGATGGAGCCTTTAAACATGAGGTATTCAACAACATGCAGCTACATGGTGCAATACCGGGCCTAGGAAAACACTCCAACCCCTGGTACATATAGATCAGCTTCAGAGGGTTGGGGGCTGGACAAACATAGCTGTGCTTAATCACGTATTTGTGCTGGAAACAGGTTTGGAAGTTTGGGAAAGTGAACTAGAGCCCTCCAACCATCACTTCTTTTTCCCAGCAAACACACATCCACCTTTACTTGTAACTAGCTTTTGCACTGGGTGGATAGGATGAGGAGGTACTCTGACTGTCTGTACTGACTCATTCAATGGCAACACAAAGATCCTGTCCTAAAAGGGAGTGAAATCATCCTACTTTAAATTGTCTGCAACATTAGGATTTAGAGTCTTCCTGTTGCAGATAACATAAAATATCAAGAACTGCATTTCCTGTAGCACTAGAAGAGTCCCAGAACTTTTCATATATTCAGGCTCTAGACTTTACATCCAAAATCAGGATAGAATAACACCCCATAAGCCCCTGCTGCAATATTAGTTGAATACTGACACAGAAGTAACAGCCAGCTAATAAATGACTCACTGACAAGTACTGAAATGAACACACACTGTTTGTATGTAAACATAACTAAAGTGTGTAGGCATACTAATGGGTGCCCATGCATCTGTCAGGCACACGTACACACGTAAGTAATTAAGACATCATTACTACATACACAAGAGGAGCGTGTAAACTGAACTCCCACACAACTTTTGATAAAGAAAGTCAGTGTTTTGTAGTAATTAGTGGCTAATTTGTGTTGACATGGGTGAGCTTGGAGAGTTTCTGTGCTCTCCCTCACTTTCAGTAGGGGTAAGGTTAAGGGCCATTGAGCCTGTGCTAGTAGTTATTTCTGTAAGAAGAAAGAGGTTTCAAACAGCAAGCTAATCTCCAAGCCTAGTTTTTCATCTCACTAGTCAATGTTTGTCTAGCTTTTATTATTTTGTATCCCACACCTTTTGTTATTTCTAGGCTTCTCCAAAAAGCCCCAACAGGGGAAGAGGTCACAGTGCCATAAAAATACAAGTGCTTTCGAATACTGTATTTCTAATTTCTGCATTCTAGAACATCTCTTTGTGCTGTGGATCCCACTTTCACCTCTCCCATCCACAAATGTTATTTCACATGCTCCAATGGATTCTAAGAAAAATCTTTCAGCAGCCAGATTCCAACGATGCTGAAGTACCAGTATACAGCACAGCAACCACATGGATCTTGGGAGGAGAGGGAGAGGGGACAACCCTGCTAGATGAAGAGATTAACCAAACAAAAATATATGCAGAATAAAAGTGAAATATCTAAAGAAGCTGGCAATGCATCTAAATCTTTGTCCTCTTTGAGTCTCTTGCTCATTTCTAGTCCCCAGTGCTCATAGCTTAAAAACTTTGCCATTAATATATTGATGACCAAACAAAGAGATTACTTCAGGAAATTCCTTGTGCTGGACATCATTTTGAAGCCTCTTTCCCCAGGAGTGACTGAAAACTGAGCTTTCCCCTCCGCTGCTAGAGGTGTTTCTTTGAGGTAAAATGTCAGCTTACACAGGTGGTGACAAGTTCTTACTTTTCCTGCATTATTTGTAGTTCATACCAAAGCAAGGAAGCTCTTACCTAGGCTGTCACATTTTCCAAAGTCATTTTAGATTCCATAAAAATGTGAAACGTTTTAGTGGGTACAAAAAAAAGTGGAATAGTGGTCAAGAGCTAGTGTTAAAATGCAGCAGCCATTCTTACGTCTCACTTTGCAAAAGGAGACACACATTGTGAATAACCTTTCTCAAGAAAGTGAAGAAATCACACGGAAGAATCTTGTGGCAGCACAGAGGAGAAACTCCATAATAAATGCCCTTGTCTTTAATCTTCTTGCACTCATATTTGAAACAGTGGTTATTCTACAAGACCTTGCTGCCCAGGGTGCACCTGGAAAAAATGAACCTTGCAAAACAAAAAGTAACCAAAAGCCATACGAGAAAGATATAAGGAAAGAAATAGTCATAACAGCATCCCAGTAGAAAAATAAGTGCAATAGATTTGAAAGGCAAATGTACATGAAAAAACAAAGGTTACTTTTTTTTAATCCTTGCTTGAATGTTTTGAGAAAGGGATACAAATTATTAACATCTGTGCAACTATATAAAGTGTTTTCAGGAGTGCATTCTCGGGAAATGTTCAACTGATACTTTATTACCTGGATGTACTGAGAAATGACAGATAAAATTTTTCAATGTACTGTTAACAGTTGGGCTCAGGGCCAGTGCATAACAATAACACGAGCCCTTCAGAACCTCACTATGCCCCTTGGAGGCATTTAGAGTTCTTATATTTCTATCTGAATATAGGTATTAAAGTTTGTCATGTAGTTGCTTCTCAAATCCATTCAGCTAGGGGTGGACCAGAGGCATGTAACATGACTTCCAGATGGCCTTGTACTATGATGTCTGAGCATTATTGAAGTTTTCTTATCTTGCCATGTATTTCTTTGCACATATTTTATCATCCAGCAGCATCCTCTCTATTCAGCATAGCATAAGTAATAAAATGAATGGTGTCCTTCAGGGCTGAGGCTTATGTGCTATCAATAATTAGCTTACAAGGCTTCCCACCCTAAGGGACCTGGGAGTTAGTAGCTTGGAGATTAAATTTATATTATGCATGTGAATGTAATGTATTTAATATAAATTTCCCAGAACATTAGCAGGAAAGTTCCAAAGAGATTCACACCACTACTAATGATTGTTTTGTTTGGGCTAAGGCACCAAAAAGGAACTAAAGGATTATTTTAAATGGGACTTCCCCTTCCAGAAAAAAAACAGAAAACTACCAATAGATAGGGGCTCCAAAGTTCAGCCTTTCAGTTCAGTAAAGCGACTCTTTGCTGATGATGGGCAGAGGGGAAGAGAGAGAAAGAAAAAGAAGAGATCAAAACCCAAAAGGGCATGTATTAAAGCAGTAGCACTAAGCATGTGTCATGAGACAGTAGTGTCCAAAACTCTTAGCTGTGTGTGTCATTACTTGGGAATATCATAGGATGGTTTGGGTTGAAAGGGATCTTAAAGGTCATCTAGTTCCAAACCCCCTGCTATGGGCAGGGACACCTCCCACTAGACCAGGTTAAGATAAACTACTAAGCAACAGAGTCAAACCCTTATTTTCATACCTAATTCTTATACAAAAGGTTCCAGAATTTGGGATATTCCTAAAAGCTGACATTGTTTCACCACTTGCCACTTCAATCCTCCTCAACATCCCACTGAAGAGCCATGGCCAAAGTAAGGTCAATGTGCAAGTTTATACCAATGAAGATTTTTGCACAAAATCTTTGTTAAAAGTGAGACGCCTTGATAAAAAACTCACCCGTAGATCTATCCTCCACCATTGCCACTATGCACATATGTGCTGCTTATTCTCCACATGAAAGGTTTCTTATATTTCTACTATTTGATTTTACTTTACAGTCATCTTTTTTAGATGGCTTTTTTCCTGATGACAAAAGCCAAGAGCAGCTCAAGAACATTTTCTGTCATAACTCTCTTGATACAACAATATCTGTTCTAGGATACCAAAGATTTTATCCATCCTGCTCCTGCCTGTCCTACTGGTAACAGTAGAATCAGCAACCCCTGCATTTGACCAAGAGAAACTCTCGCTTGTTAGCATGTCCTTTTGTCCAATGCCAATTAAAAGAAATCTAAATAATTTGAGAAACAATTCTGAATCAAGTTGTTTTGTCTAATTGCCAGCCCCTCAAAACTCCTCCTTTCCAAGGCAATGAACCTCCGTTGAACATCAATCCAATCCAATATATAATACTACATTAGTCCGTTGTTTTACCTCCGGCCTTTTCTCACTTCCTCTAATAATATTCCATTCATAAAACAGAGTTGCCAAGCTTAGAACAGTTAAAAAGCCCAACTTGATGTAGAAAAGCACTACTTTTTCTTATTTTTTTCTTTCTTTTTTTCTTCTCCTTCTGTTTAAATAATACCCAAGGTTAACAAAACATGGGGTACAAATAATGGGAAGAATAGCTGAGCATTCTGACCTTTATCAGGATAGAGCCATCCTATAGTACATCCAAAGCAGTAATACCTTACAGAACCTGAGGATGATGACCAAACTCAGTAATACCACTTGCAAGGTGAAAGGTTGTTCTATAAGAGTAATGATGCTACAGACTGAACATAGCTGAGACAATCCATACTGCGTTTAATTAGCCTGGGTTGGTAGATACTCCTGCTGATAAGCTGTCACAGTTGAAAGATCCTAAGCAGAGCAAACAGGAATGGAAGCAACTGTGTTACATAGGAGATGAATTCCAATTGTTTCTGGCTGAAATTTGTCTGTTTGAAATTTCTAACCATGAAAGAGAAATAATTAAGTCCTGAATGCTCCTGACTGTGGTGGATGAGGTTGATTTTTCTCTCAGACAAATTGTAGGGTACTCAGAGATATGCAGAAAAGTACTTGTGTGAGCAGGTCATACAAGGTCTTACACCCAGCTCCTCATGCAGCTCCAAAAGTTTTTTTTTGCTAGTCATGCAATTTTGGTGGTGGATTTAGCATTATGCAGATGAGGGGGAAAAAAACAACTAAAAAAAATATTAAAAAAACTATCTTAGGTTATTAGGTTCATTATTCACATTAAGACAGCAAAACATCTCTGAATACCAAGATGAACTTTTCCATGTAAAGCTTTTCTAGAGTTAGCTGAATAAGTATAGCAGCAGGCCTTCAATGATTCCTCTGGAGTACCCAGGACTGGGCTCTGCTAATCCATAATATTTCATTTCCTAACTGTCACTGCATTCAATTTTTATGTCTAGAAGTTGAAAACTTCAAGTTATTCTGGTCTCAGTTACAGCTTAAAAAAAAGCCCCGGGAAGTCAGATCTTTAGACAATGCAGCATAGTTTCCTCCATTATCTGTAAAAAAATTGTAAGGACAAGGGTTGCAAGAAAAAACACCAAAGTGTTATGACATGTAGTTATGTGACAAAAATATGGTTATATGTAGTTTTATTCGGCTTCCTGTTTCTTAACTTTTCTGCTACAGTTCTCAGTGACAGTGGCCTTTAATGGTTCTGCAGGATCCATGTTTTGGTCACTGTGGGAACTGGCTGAGCAGTAGCTCATTACTGCAGCTTATCTTCACAGTATGCAGTCAGTGACTTATGATTCAAACTCTGTTCCTGAAACAGAATGATTAATTTTCCCTTGGGTTTTCCAAGGCACTCCCCACGAAAGTGCCTGAACAGGAGTTAATAGTTACAGCCTGTAAATGAGCCTGAAGCGTTCCCTCCATTTTGCAAATGGGCAACAGAGATACAAATCTGTTAAGATTAAAAATTCTCTGACTTTAGACTTCACAATTGGGCACTGGTTTTGGGTTTTTTTTTCCTGATGTGCCCACCACTGCATACCATCACCTATCTTCATAGCACAGCTCCAAGGAATTCAGTTGCAGCTGAAAGAGCTTCCATCTTAGACTCCATGAGTGGCATGCAGGAAACAATAGCAGGAAATTCCTTACTATCTGCAACAGTAAAAATGACTTTAAATTCACGGCCTATCATCACGTAGGACTTCCATGGCAAGATAGGACCCAGGAACTAGAATTTCTATCCTTGCAGCTGCCTGTATGATTCACTATGCACTATTTAAAGAATACAGACATCAAGGCATGCACTTCTAGGGAATAATCTCCTTTGCTGCACTTTCCTCACATCTCTTTGAGATAGGCCATCCTGCACACAAGTCAGAAATCCTGAGAAAAGGGTAGTATCTGATTACAAAAAGTAAGCTGTAATATTAAGTGTGTATGTACTGGAGCACACTGAGGGTGTACTAACAAATTCATTCTGACAATTCCTAGCTTTTGCACGCTTGGAGGTATTTTTGCAATTTCACTATCCTTTCACATGTGTGTATTAGTTTATTTGCTTAGTGCTTTCTGTGTGTGTGGTTGCCATGGTTTTTAGAGGGCAAACTAAGAAAGAGAATTTATCCCAAGCCATCAGACTGGCCTTTCAGCAGGGTTGTAATCTTCATAACAGTCACAAAAACCTCTGCTTTTTCAAATGAAAGGTTGATAGCAGAAATAACCTGTGATTGTTATCACAGAGTAGGTTTAGAGGTCAACAAGATTAGCACTATTTTTCTGACTGCTCTGAATACTGTAGAAGAGAGTCTACATATTTCATGGAAAACAATCCTGACCAAAACATTTTTCCTCAACTCTATGCAAGGTTTCTTTGGAGCAATTTCATACTTCAGATTTGTAGGCCTTCCTTTGCTAAAAGGCACTTTCAGCTGATCTTGGGGAACTATGGCCCTTCCCAGAAGGGCACATGCACTTACTTGAATAACATTCTTTGTTTTCCCATGTAGGCAGAAGTGCTTCTTGCCCCACTTTGCCTCCCCTTCATATCAATCTCCTCCTCTCATAGCAGAAAGGTGAAGATAGAAGAGAGCTTTGGTGTTCCCATAAAACCTAGAGGAAGGTCATGTACTGTTGTATAAAAGGGACCAAAGTAACTTTATGTGAGAAAATATTTCAAATTGCACTAGTTAATCTTCCACTATTTGAAGACTCTTTATTTTCTTCATCTATATCATATTTTTATTAAATAACTTTTTTTAGTAAGATTTGCTGCAACTGATCCCAAAGAAGACTAGCTTTTTCCACAACACAGCAAGAAAAAGTATGTTTCAGTTTAGTAGCCTACATTGTCTGCTGGACTGGAAGGCTTGCTCATTCCTGTGTCCAGGTCCTCTTTTCTGGAGGACCTTTTTCTTAAAAAAAAACCAACAACCACAAACCAAAAAAAATACACAACCAAAAAAACCCAAACAATACAAAATCCACAAAACAATACCTCCCCTGGCCTCAAAGCAATGTTTCCATCAGTTATCAAGCAGAGCCTCTCTCAGTTCTGTCTGTCTGCCTGTATTACTGATAAAGATTAATAATTTCACAGATTACTGTGTTTTAATAACACCCAAACTGCAATCCAAACCATGTCAGAATTTTGACATCACAGCACACTGTTGTGTAGGTGACTTAATTTTCTTTCTCAGACAAGGTAAAGGTGAAGTCAATAAAGGGTTAAGCTGACTAATATGAATTATTATAATATTCTTCTTAAGCTGTCACAAGATCAGTAATTGGTGTCATCATTAATTTGCTAGAACTAAAGACATTAACGCTGTTATCATAATAAAAGAGAAACAAAGTATATCAACTTCCTGCCATTCCTATTTGATTAAATTTGGAAGTTTCAACTCAAATCAGTAAGAAAAAATAACCCAATGAAGTCAAACCCCAAACCTTCTGTTCCTACATAGAAAAAAAAAAAAAAAACAAAACAAAACAAAAAAAAAGACCATTTGTAATGACATATTGGAAAGCTACAGTAGTTTTTCGCAAATTTTAAAATACAGGTTTTGCAATAAATTTATCTTAGTGATCTTAGGAGAGTGTAATACCTCTCTCTTTCTTTAATTCATAAGCACTTTTTCTCAGTTGGTATTTTTTTAACTTGTTACAGGCTCATCAGAGAAGCATTTTGGGCCTGATTCTTCAGCATTACACATTTTCAGAGTTATAAAATTACAACAGGAAGCAAGTGGATGTTAAGTAGCAGTACACCATTTTTAGGAGCTATTTAATTTCTGTTCATTTTGCTTACTGTTTAAAAAAAAAATAAAAAATTCTCATTCCCCAGCATGATCCTGCTTGTTTCAAGCCAGCATGCAGCCCAGCTAAGTGCTCACTCTCTCAAAGTGTCTTATTGTTCACTTTGCTTCAGCTAAAGGTCACACAGAATTGGCTTTCCTACACTTTAAAGATTACCCAGGGGAGCTGTATGGGCCAATACTGCCAAGGAAGACTACGTTTTAGACTGTCAAGACCTCTTTTGATATTGTAACCTAAAATAGTACCTCACATGGCACTGGTTGCAAACAAAAAGGCAGAGTATGGGTGTCTTTAGGAGGACATATGTATGCATGGTTGCATCACATAAGCATACAGCTTTCTGAGCAGTAGATGAAATAAGGGAAGAAAGGATGAACTCATGTGGTGCCAGAAAATTAAAAAACAAAACCCAAACCAGTTTTACAAGGCTGAAATTGAAATTTTATACTTCCAGAAGGCAGTGGTGTAAAAGACTCAAAATATTGCACAGCAGCTCTGTAAAAAATCTCAATGGGTCTTCAGTAAACTACTTCTGCTGTAGATGATATAATCTGTATCATGAGATTTTGAATAATAAAATGTGGAATAGTGGGATATGAAAGGCGATAGATGCATTGTAGTGGAAACCAAAATGTAACAGAGAAATGCTTTCCCTGCAATAAAAAAAGGTCATACAGCAAAATAGCATACACAAACTAAGTCTGCCTTGGGAAAGTGATTCAAATTTGGTGCTACTACCATGTTATATTTCGATGTCTGTATTGTTTTTTTACAAATTTGACAAGCATCAAGTCCTGTCAGGCAAAAATTCTGAAACACCACCCAAACACTGAAAGAAAAACAAGTAAATGAGAAACAATTTGGTTTGACAGGCTTGTGGGTGATACACAGACTGTGACGTAGCATCACTCTGTATCAGCAGTATCAAGTTTTAGGATTTGATTGTTTGCCAGATGCAAAATGGAAGTCAAACTGTGCAAAAGCTATTTACTGAGTAAAAGCTCCAGTGTAGCCAAGAAGTCTTTCTAAAGTTCATTCAAATCTGGTTATCCACTGAGAAAAACAAATAAATAAATAAAAAATTAGTTTATTTTACACATTCACATAGTGTTTTATTTTCATTTTTTAAACTACTTCCTTAATGTGTATTAAAAGGATTAACAGAATAAAACCTAAAAGTAATTTAATATTAGCAAAATAATTTGACTTGTTTGTTTTGGCATGACTGTTTCAATTTCTGACTAAAGCAAGAGAGTTTTTACAGTGGTGGTGGTCAGAACTGATAATACACAAGCTAAAATTGGATGATTCAAACAAAAACTCATACCTGAAAGACCTAAGAGGCCAACAATGAAATATGTACTGCACTAGATTTACTCTATCTGGATTTTAGTAGAGCATTTGATATAGGGATTCTGCCTCAAAAATTTAATTCACGTTGGCTAGGATAGGAGCAGAGTTACATGGATAATAAATTGGTTGAAAAAATGTATAAGCAAAAAGTAGTTATAAATGCTATCATATGTAGCTGGAAAACCATATAGTTTAGTGATAGACATTATTGTTCAGTAGGCCCCCTAAATTTTATTTTTTAAAATATATATACATATGTAAGAAATACATAAATTCACACACATAGAACAGTGAACTGGGAGTTCTTGTAAATGCTAGTGAAGAGAGAGCAATGCTGTAAGGGGATCCATAGTGTGAAAAAAGCTGGTGCATCTTAGGAAATGAAAAGTTAATGTCAAATAATCACTAGTAAGAAATCTAGAATACAGGGGTCCAAAAGGCAAAGCAAGGCTAACACTGAACACTGCCTTAGAAACAAATATTCAATTATATTTGTTAGCAAGAAGTAAAACACAATTTGCAGGAAGCACATATTGAAGTGATATGAAACACAACAAAGCAGAGAAGACTGGCCAAGATGCTCCTAGAAAATCCCACTCAGTTCTGTGCTTCTCAATATCTAATACTGACAAATTAGTAGCAATTCAGAGAGGATTAAAAAAACCCTGCTGCCTAATGGTAGTTATATCTAGGCCACAATTCTACTGAAGTCAATGACAGGCACCTACGTACCTTTAAGGATCAGGCCTGCAATCTCATGTAGAAGGATTTGCTTATGAAGATTAAAAGGCCTAAAAATGAACAACTCTGTTAAGCTCTGACTAAAGGGAGACGTGATAACTGCCTATAAATATTTGAAGGGTATAAACATTAAGAAGGGCAATTAATTATTTAGATTGGTACAAGGGATATAACGAGGAGTAATGGCATGAAATTAAGAAAGTGAAAATTTAGGCTGCTCTCTGACAATGAGGTATATCTCATCTATGAAATAATTTACACTGAACATCATGAAAAACTTCTTCAATGTGAGATGTATTAACCTGTTACTGTCTCCTGATAGTAATGGCAGAAGTCCCATCTTTTGGGGGTCTGCTAAAATTAGATGAAACAAAGATGAGAAAATGAATAGAGGATTATCTTACATCGGCCAGGAGATTCTCTGGATGACCTAACTAATAAATGTTCCTTTCTCCAGTTTCTCAGACTCCTGTTTGATTTTCTATCTACGAACAACACAGCATTTCAAGCACAATCTTTGTAATGAGGTAAGAGATAATACAATCTTGAGAAGTGAATATCATTTTCTTGAGAAGACAGACATCATACTCACCTTTAATTACAGCTGTTATCCAGCAAGCACATGGCAGAACAGTAAGAGTCCTGGGAGGAGCACACCAGCATTTATAATCAGCTTTAGGACAGTATAACAACTGAAACAGTGGTGGGATGTGGGAGGGAAGGACTAGCTAGCAGATGAGCTTGTACATCACAGAAATACTATTTAGGAGGCAATCTCATGCCTCTAAGGTTGGCATGCAAAATATTGCAATTTAGTCCATTGGCTTTTGTCTGTTCAAGCATGACATGCCCTAAGTGAAAACTATCTACTGAGAGCATGACCTTGTCCATTCACAAATAATGTAGTGCTGTAGAAAAGGAGTGCACTACCCCAAGGAATTTCATTGGAACTGCAGAAAACCGGTTTTCTGCAAGTATTGCATCTTGCAAAATTCCCATTTCCACTCTCTCCATGATGGATTTGCCATCATAGCATCACTATTTGTTAAATGAAACTTCGAAAGGAATTCAGGAAGTAAGCTCTCAGGCAGACAGTAGTTTAGTATTAGGCTGGTTAAAAGAAAAACAATAACAACAAAAAAAGGCTAAATATCTCTGGAACACATGGGGGAAAAGGTGTAAGGGAATTCTGGGTGGAGAGATGGGAAGTTTAGGTATTTGAATTCCACTGTAGGAGAAAAATGGTTCTACGTTTAAATAAGTCCATTACTTTTTATAGTCAATTAAAACAGAAGACAGTAATATTCAGCATAACTCAGGAATTCATCTCTAAGAAATGGATACTGAAGATGGGTGTTCTTTGTTAGGGTGTTCTTTGTAGGCTTGATCTTACACTACACAAAATAGGGAATCATAACAGAAACATACCTCCCATCAGCTCAAACATTTGGGTTAGCTCTCTGGTATACAAAAAGTGACACTTAACTCCCAGTTTTAAAACGTGTGTTTGTGTGCATGAACTAATTTTTATTTACATCTCTAAATGCGACATTTTAATGACAACAAAAGACTAGCATGAATTTCTAGCAACTAAAATGGTCACAGACAGGTTTTTCCCATAGTACAGACCTGTAGAAGACTGAAATCAGCAGGTAATGAAATCACCCAAACCCCACGCTGGAGTATTGCTTAGTCGGAGTGCCACCTACTAAGTCTCAAACATGCCTTTCTCTATCAAACCAACTGTTGAGCAAGCTAAATGTGTTCCATGTTCTGATATCTGACAAACACAGGACAGCAGTTTTACCATTTAAGAACAATACCCAGGTGTCTAAGTAATCCTAACTGGTCCATTAGCACCAAAGTTTGCCTTTCAACAGGTATCCAATTTTTTTTATACTTTCACTTTTATGCTAAAGAACCTGTGGACCAAAGCTGCTTATTAAATACAGGGTTTTCATTCATAGAATTCTAAGTAAGCAGGTTGAGGGCAACTGAAATTAACTTGCTAGCATTTAGTGAAGACAATATATTGCAGGAAGAACAGCAAACAAACCTATTGAGAGTTTTCGCCTTATAATGGGTGCAGTTAGGACAGGTTTTATTCATTCTGCAGTAATCACTTGTATTTGGTGCTCTGACACAGTATTTTTTAAATCATCTACATGTGCAGTTAAATATTGTAAACAATTATATTTGTGTGAACAAATCTTGTTCCAGTTCATATTTATGCAGTTCCAGAGAAGTAAAATTCTGTTCTCAGTTGCACCAGCGTTAATCCAGATAACTTAATTGTTCTCAATGGCTTTGCATGGAATATATCTTAGAGTAACTTCATAGTATATAAACCAGGATGGGACATATCTCATGCAGTAAACAGTGAAACAGAATCTTTGGGTCAATTTTATGACACTTTTTCAGGTTTACTTTCTGACTTCAGAATTTGAGAAATAATGAACAAAAATGCTCAGCAGATTTTCCTGATTTTCAAATTGTGTTTTGTATTAAAAACCACAGAAACAAACCAAGCACTATCATCTTGCAGACCAGCACAGAACATCTAATGCAGAAAATAGGCCTGGAAGTGACCTCCAAATGCCACCCAGTTCACCCCCTACTCCAAGACAGAGTCTACTGTGTGTAAATCAGTCCTGAAAGATGTCTAACATAAGCTAAGAAACATCTGTAATTGAAATTATACAACCTTGTTACATAAAATCCATTTCAGTGTTTAACTGTCCTTCCTGCTAAAAATCAGTTAAGCCCAACTTCACAAAGGGATTCTATATTTAGAAGTTGGATTAAAGTGGGATTTACAAGTCTAGAACTGAGACCCTCAGACCACTTGCCTAGCTGTCATCAACCTTACAGGTACATTCCTTTTCCACATCAGAGTTCCCCAGACACCTAAGACTTGCATTTGTTCATACAGAGGAGGGTCTGGCTTTTGACAAGGCTGAGCGTCTCAGCATCTGGTTTGTGCTTGTCAATCAAGGCAGGAGGAATGGAAGCACTCAGCCTTGGCACTTCAGATCAGGGTTTTGGAGACACATCTGTAATTTCTTTCTTCCAAAAAAGCCCTCATCCACCTAAGTGAGGAATCCCAATGTTGTTCATCCACTTCAATTTAACAGGCTAGACAATGAGTGTAATCAAAGTTATCTAAAAACCAGTACTCACAACTCATTTTAGAATCAGCGATTAAGGCCTTTTGAGAGACCATTATAGAGGCTTTGTATGTCACAAGTGGCCTAGAAACTGCCTTTGACACCCCTGGTCTTGGGAAGCAGCTCACCTCCCTGACCTGCAACAATGTCCATGGAAGAGGATGGTGACCATTTGAAATAAGGAGCACTTGAAGAGAGAAAAGTATCCTCTGGACCACAGAATTTGAAGATATTGTCAGCAGATTGCAATGACCCAGAATAATTCACAGTCTCAAAATTAAGACTCTCTTAAGAGAGCAAGTTCAAGACCCTAAGGCAGAGCATGATTCTGAACTGGCCCCTTCCCCAGTCATACTGATGAGTGGTCTTGTCTTCAAGAACAAAGCAAAAGACCCCACATTCCTTTCAAACTCTGTGTATTGTTGGGTTTGCTTCTTGAAAGGAGTTCTTGTACTCTTATGTTTTCATTTTTCTTTGAAGGGCATAGGCACTTACTGTCAGGACTGTTTGTAGACAGTGAATTCCAAAAAGGATAAAGAAGTCCCTTGAAAGCAAGAGCAACTTGATAGCAACTTGAATTTTTCTCCCAACTCCAAATCAATGTTGTCTCCAGTGGACAGCCTCTAGCCAATCCACATTGGCAGGTTTGAGGCAGCCTGGTGATAACCATCTGATCCTGACACTAACGTTCAAACTAGTCTGGAGGTTAGTGGATTTTGTCAGTTGCTGCTTCTGAGACATCTAGCTTTCTCAATGTGTTTCATAAGGAAGACTAAGGTCTCTTGTTAAGGTTATAGATTCCCCTTCAGCAGCAAAACACCTAAAAGTCTGGTGTTACACTATGAAGATGTGTAGCAGATTTCTGATTCTGTGCATTAGTCCAGTCTCTGTGGCAAACAAAAGTAACAAGTATCAGAAATAAAACATGGCCAAGAAAAAAATCTGCATTGCTTAATTATTAATAAATATTAATTATCAGACTGGTCTGAGAGACTTTTTTTTTTTTTTTTTTAAACCAAACATGACTTCAGAAACTCATGACTGGAGTGCTTTTGTGTATAAAGACTATGCCTAGCAGCTCACACTAGGTGTTATTAGGAGTATTTCAACACAGAGCACTGACTTCAGCCACAGATCCACTATTAGCACTAAAGATCTAAGTACCACATGAGGAATCGGCACTGTAAGCAGAAAATTCATAACAGATGCATAATAGGCACTTCTGCAAAATGTTACAGATCTTTATCACACCCAGAGATGTCACATTTATAATAACTATATACAGATAACTGCAGGTTTCACAGGGAGTCCACTATGTGTGATCTTTTCATGTTCAGCTTCCTAGAAAGTTTATAGTTTCAACCACAAATAAAACCATGCCCCTCTCCTGTTGTTAAAGGCCATAGAAATTAGTAAAAAATTCTTTATTTTAAAGAAATTTCTGCTGATTTCAGGTTCTAACTTTTCTCACAGCATTATTACATATCATATATGAGTCACTTCCTTCAACTATATATCAAATGCAAAAATATATTCCCCATTTTATTCTCTGTTAACTTGTGTTAATAATATTATACTTTACTTTTCTATGTCAGTTAATCACTAACTGTGCAAAATCCACACTTGATCAGCCTGGACAGCAAAAAGTATTGAAGTAATCAAGCTAAGTATTTCTCTAGTTTCCAACCTGTTCTGTGTAAAATTATTTGTCTAGCAAAGGGGAGAAAATAATAATAAAAAAAAAAGGGACAAAAAGGGACAAGTGACAAGGGATGGAAAGGGGAAAGGAAAGGGGAAAAGAAAGGGAAAAGGGGAAAAGAAAGGGAAAAGGAAAAGGAAAAAAAAAAGAAAAGGAAAAAAAATAAAAGGAAAAATGAAAAGGAAAAAGGAAAAGGAAAAAGGAAATGAGAGGGGAAAGAAAAGGAAAGAGGAAAGGAAAGAGACAAGGAAAAAACATTTCCATATTGCTACAATGCAATAAAATCAGGATCAGTACCTGAAGCTCACAAACAATCTTATTTAAAAAAAAAAAAAAAAAATCAAATGAAAATATTAAGGTTTTTTTGGGTTGCAGCTAAAGCTTGAGTCAGTGGGCAGCAAGCTAATCAATATGTCTTGAGACAAAAGGGAGCATTTCCTTCCTTCTTATTCACTTTGTCTTAAGTTGCAGGGAAGCACCAGCTTGGGAGAAGCACTACAGAAACTAAGCAATGTAAGAAAATCAACTGAAAACAAGCCCTGCCCACTGCAAAGGGCAATCACTGATGTGGCTTGTTGGGTGCCTGCTGTTTGCTCAGCACTATACTGGGCTTAGGCTCAGCTAAGGAAGTAAAATAAATAAATAAATATTAATCTTCCCCATCCAGAAACTTTTGTCAATTCACACAAAAAACCAACAACCCTCCTTGCCCCCTCACAAGATTTTAAGGTGAGGCATTGAGAGGTTTTGGACTCTCCCAAATCTCTACAGCTGCTCTTTTCCAGGAAGGAGACAGCAGTGAAGCACTTGCTTCTTATATCCACTCAACACTGGCAGCAGTTGAAGGTGGTGAAGAGCTGCCAGCATGAAGAACAAAATCCCAGAAATGTACCTGACCCATGGAAGTGCCTCATCCCTGGGAAAACCAAGCCATGAGCAAAACACCAAGCCCTGCAGCAAAGGGAGTTAGTGCAGCCCAGCCTCAGCTGCGGGCCTCAACTCTGCCATGATCTCATGGGGACAATGTACTCAGCTCAACGGCTTTGCCCTCTTTCCTCACTTCTGTGGAAAATAAAAGCTATTACTAATTACCTGCAAAAGATAGAGAGAAACACAAAAGTTGAAAAGTACCCTTTAAGCACAGACTTAAAGGAAAGGGCAAGCTATTAGCAACACAGCTTGAAGACCCATGAAGCAAATTAGACAATTATGCATCTTTCTTGGACAATTGCTCCCAATTTCTGCAGAGTTTAAGTTTGTCAATTTAAAACAAACCAACAACAGCAACTAAACAGCTTTTCTACCTTCATCATTGACAAGAAAACTCTCCTGGCATGAAAACAAAGCATTCTGGTTTCCCAGCATTTCTGGCAGAGAAGCTCCAGGACTTCTGCTGCTATTCAGAGGTTTCTAAGCTATCAAGCAGAGAACACTTGGGGTTCTACCATTTGTCAGTTTTTCCGACTTGCTGCCAGTGTTTTGCAGAACACCAGGGTCACCAGCACTGGAGGCATTTAAAAGACACGTAGATGTGCTACTTAGGGACATGGTTTAGTGGCAGACTTAGCAGTAGGAGTGCTAGGTTAATGGTTGGACTTAATGATCTTTAAGGTCTTCTCTAACCAAAAGGATTCTTTGAAAGAGCAAGGAAACCAACCGAGTTCAAACAAGGCTGGCACTGCAGCTTGAGGAAGTTCCTTGCTGAGCAGGAGCAAGGAGCACCAAGCACATGCTGGAACAGTGAGAGACATGTAAAAATGGGTGGGGGGAGGTAAAACTGAAGCTGGCCCCATCACATTAGGCCACAGGGTGGCAACTACTGACAGCTAGTCTCTCAGCTGCAGATGGCTTTGAAGCAGATGAGTGTGGAGACAGGAAAACACCCCATCTGTATAAACTAATACAGGGAATCTGGGGCGGTTTCACCCAGTCAAGGCAGAAGTATATATATCACCAAGAAGCTCAACACTGCCATAAAGACATTAGTGCCCTTCTTTGCTAGGATGCTGTAGTAAAAGGAGTGATTTCTCATCTAAACACAGTTTTTGACTGGTGCCAACATAATCATTTCCTTCTGGTTCATAGCTATAAAATATGTGGCATGTTTCTAAGACATGCACATGAGAGTCAAGAATCACTGGTTTTACAGAGGAAAAGAGAAATTGAGAAAAGTGCAGAAAGGAAGAATATAAAATGCACAAGGGAAGAGAGCAAACACAACATGAGGGGGAAGAGAGAAGAGAGTACAGAAGGTCAGGTATGAGTGAGGAAAGAGTTCCAGGAGACAATTATTGTAAAGGTGAGGGAGCAACATCAGGAAACCCATAAATGTACTTACTGGAAAAAAGAATAAAGAAAATTGGACTCATGCCAAGAGAATTAAAAGGCTTTAAAAAGCAACTGAGAATGAGGGGCCTACCGAGCAACCTTCATCAAATATTAGACACCCTCCACTCATATTTGTCAAATTTATTTGACTATTTGGTGCCATAGATGGCCAAGTATTCTCCAGGAACCATGTTGTTTAACAGATACCAAGGACATTAATTCAATAATCTATCCAGCTACTGTTTTTGTAGTTATATCAGTCATTCCAAATGTTAGCTGCACTGTTCCGTTGTTAAATTTTTTAACTGGAATGACTGCTATTTGTGACAAGGAGTGTCACAAAAGACCCTTTGAAGGTGATGTGCATATGAGTCCTAGCTCTAGGAATAAGAACAGGAGACCAGCAGCACTACAATTAACAACCATACCCAGCAAACACTGTATAACCTGCTTTTTCTTTCCTTATGGTATGCAAGCATAGGTAATTTTCTGCTAGTGTAGAAGGACTAGACCTTTGCCTAGTGAGTGTCAACTTTTGACACCCAGATTACCCTAATTAAACTCCTTTGGTGCTAAATTCAAAGTTGCAGTTACCAGCAGGTAATTTACCTCTCGTTTGTTTAAATACACCAGTGCTTTGTCAGAGTAGCCTTGTCCCTGTTATTGCAAGGCATTTGATGAGGTAATTTTCATCTCAGTATGTATTCAAATAAATTTTAAGTATTGTTAAAAGGCAACATATTTTCTCTCTCATACCATGGTTTTCATCCCAAAATATAGTACGAATGAAATACTATTTTTGAAACTGAAAAGATACATTAAAATGAAGTTTAGATATGAAGTAAACTATCAAATATTAGGAAAATCTCATTTTATGCTGCACAGGTGACCTTAATTTAGACACTTGGTGTACACGTTACAAAACAACCCTTAATAAAGCAATTACATAGGAAGCTTCCAAATGGCCCTTCCTTCAATCAGTGCACAAGCTGAATGGTGCTCTGGGACTAGATTAGCTATTCAATATTTCTTTTTTTCCCCATCATTCATCCTGTAGTCTCACCTTATTTATTGCATAACATCCATACCCTGCTCTGAATACCTAATTATTAATTTCCTCATGGGCTTTTCTATGGCACTCATCACTATGGTATCTGATGTTTCACAAACATTAATGAATTTATTTTCTAACCCTGTGAGAAATGCTAATAATACTTTCCTTACTTTGCAGTTGGAGAAAAGGGAGCAAAGACCATGAGAACTGCCTGCAACCACAGAGGGTAGTCGGGAGCAGAGACAGTTTAGAGATGTAGTCCCTGGACTCCCAGAGCCAGTCCTCACTCTGCCAGGCTACATCATTTTGCTGGCAGAGGTACCAATTACCTTGGGCACAACTGCCTGTGCTCATCACACACCCAGGACAGACACCTGTTCCTGCTGCCAGACCAGGGAACATGCTGCTCAACTATCAGCTCCTGCAGCCCTCCCCACGTCTCTGAGTGCTCCACTTAAAAGCATCTGCCTAACTCCTTCTTTCTTATTTTGTTCTGTTAGATGGAATTATAGTCCAAAACTACCGAGAGGAAGAGTAATCTCTCACTCAACAGTAATAAATTTCAGGAGCTTTCAATTTGTGATACACATTCACTGAAATGTCTGATTCTGGAATCAGAACCTCCCTGCCTCCTGCTTCCTGTAATGAAAGTCACTATGCTAATAATTCTTCACCTGCTGCCTGGTAGAATTAGAAATGGGTTCCCATAGCTTCTTTACAAGTGGTACCTCCAGACAAATACAGCTAAGGGCAAGGAGAGAGAAAGTGTACTTAGGGAACTGAGGAGGTGGGTGGGGAAAGCTTTGATTTACATATGCCAATCAAGAATTGAAGTTACCTTAATGGTTAGTTTTGCCTTTTTTTTTTTTTTTTTTTTAAATCAGAAAAGCTACTGTTAAATAAACAAAGCAAGAACCTAAGTATTACACAAGGTTCCAATGACCAACACAAGTTGAACAGGCCAGTTCTATATATTTAAAGGTTTGTTGTTTTTTCTTTTTTTTTTTTTTCCCCTCAAAATGTTATTATGAAGTTCTATTAAACACGTACATGTGTACAAAAACATAGATGTCTGTGCCTGTGTTAATCTTAACTCTGAGCAGTTCAGACACATTTTAAACTTTGCAGGACAGATTCTAAACATAAAACTCTTCTGCCTTCCCTGTTATAGCATCACAAAGTAAAAACAAATTGAGTTTAACTGTTCAGATTAGGTTTCTGAAGTTGCAAAAAACATTTATCTGTCACTCAGAGAGTGTTTATTTTTCAGGGAAAAAAAGCTGATAAAGCTGGGAGATAGAGAGAGAGAGAGAGAGAGACTCTGGTGACCTTGCCAGCAACCAAGGTGACTTTTCACAGAGAACAATCAGTATGAATGACAAATAACATATATCTGACAACCTCTAATGGATCCAAATAACCAGAGCAACCTAAAAGGACTAAAAAGGCTATCTTGAGTCTTGCACCAAGAACACACAGAAGCGGGAGACCAAACATGTGTGTCAAACACCACACATTAAACAAAATAAAGATCACTGGGGAAAAAAACAAAACCTAACTAAAACTGTGGATTCTTTCTCTTTCAAAAACCTAGCTGATTTCTATGCTCTCAAATTTACTGACTCACACAGGGTAGAATGAAATCTTGATAAATAGTTCCTCTGATGAACAGCTCAGCTTTCCATCAATCTGACATGAAGTGCAATCTCTGTTCTAAAAAACCCAAATGCTCTGTGATGGAGAGAGGAGGAGATGCATCACCCAAGTAGTGATGGCTGGAGACATTCTTCTAGCAGAGACTCAAAGAAGGTATTATGTCTTAACAGGGTGCTGAGAAGCATTGCTTTCAGCAACCATACAAAAGCTTTCACAGTTTTTCTTTTCCCTATGAAAATTCTGCATGTGCATAGCCACATACTTTCCTTGTACAGGAGTGCCCGGGAGGAGCACTGCTGGCATTGGTAATAAATTGCCTTCCTCTCTGTGCCCTAACAGAAACATTTCAGCTGCCCTCCCAGCATAACACAAGTGGGAAGGTCACTTGATTGCTCTCTGAATCAGTGCTTGGCACCCCAGGCAGCAGGCCCAGAGTATGCACACATGAACTGCAGAGGAAGGGCTCTGGTAGCACAGCTAGGCTTCAAAACTGGATCAAGGCACATGACTGTCAGCACTAAAAGCTTCAGCAGGTGCAGCAGGCACTGGATCAGACCTGGATAATTTTTCTCCCTCTTTTTCACCCAGGTTATACCAAGGCCTGATCTTACCATCCTTCTACCCCTTAACGTGTAGCTTTAGGGTTTTTTACAGCAAGGTCAGCTATGAAGTTTTAGAGACCTAAATCTTTTGCTTCCTCTAGGAACATTTTTCCTACCTAAACAGCTTGGGCAACCAGAGTGCTTTCTTTATCCGGTAAAGTATTACATTTCTCATTTCTGCACTCATCTCCACCTACTAGATTTCATGTATTTCCAGGTCAGTTCTCATATCGCTCTAACACTTTCTACTCTACTTGCTTAGGAAATTCAGCAAATACTTTTCAGCCAGCTTGCACATACTGCTTTATAGCTTGCTGTGGTCATTCATTCTCAGCTGAACTCTGTGTTGAAGATAAACACAAGGTAAGTTCTTTGCTTTAAATCCCAGAATCACTCACAAAAATCCACTGGACCTGCTAGACTGTCCTTTAAAATGAAGTAGCCTGCAACAGGGCTCCACCAGCAGCACTCAGCCCTCCACTTCCAGAGAGGCTGAAACCCCTCTAGAACCAGCATTTATTATCTTTTTTAATGAATAAAAACCAACCTCTTCTATATGACAATACTTTATTTGAAATAACCCCTTCTCTTGCCAAATACATAGCCCCTCACCCATCCTCTTCTGTGTGACCACTCTCCCAGATAATGAGGTGCAGGGCACACAGGCTTCTCTTCTTTCCCATGAAGAGGGTGCTAGCAGCTCCCACATCCCTCCTTGCCATGTTAAGGAAGGGCATTTGGTTACCCTTTCCCTCCATATCAGAAGCAATATGCCAAGTAGGCAATCTCCTTTCAACTTTCCCACTGCCACACACATAACAACAACAAAAAAATCTGTTAACTATATTTTTGTGGGGGGTGGAAAAAACCAGTATCAGTTATGGATGACCCAAGCGTATCAGCCATCAGACTTCATTATACTAAAATTCCATACCAGCTTGTTAGCTGGGATTTTGTTTTGCTTTTCTCCACAGAACAGGAAAAACTTTGTTATCAACTGCACATGTTAAAATCTTAGATTTTTTTTGCCTTTCAGCAAACAGACAACTATTTCTCTCCTTAGAAAGTTTTTAATTAAAAGTTAAGTTTCTCTCTCTTTCCCTTTCGAAAGCACCATAAATTATAAATAACTGACTAGTCTTTCACCATCTCTAATGCACAAAACCTATTATACTTTCTCCACTTTTTCAAACTTCGCTGTCAGAAGGACTTCTTATATTTGGGTTGGGAGGAGACAGGCTGCTAAAGAAACCTGATGAAACCCCAAGATTGAAAATTTTGTGTCCCTTACCTACAGGAAGATGTTACGAAAGCAGTTGCAATACAATCCCTCCACAGTATGGGCTCCTTCAAATTACTTTCTCCATGGTATGGTGCAATTTCTTTGAGCACAAGGCAATGTAGCCTTCATGCTAGCTTAGTCCTGGGTCTCTCTGAAGCAGATACTGTCAATCACTTCAGACTGTGTGGAATTGAAGGTAACATTTTCAATATGGTGTTTACAGTTTTCCAGTGAAGGCAAAGCTGAGACAGCCAATGCATTTTACTGTGTAGTACATTAGATTTGCCTTGAACTATGCTATGTGTATGAAACTAACTACAGTCTGGTCATTAAGAATCTGTTTCCGTATTGCACTACACATCCTATCACCACAGAGTGTAATTAAAGGGCTCTTCCCCTTGTTTTAAAAACAAAAGGGGGGGGGGGAAGGAAAAATAAATTAAAAGATACATTATCATCAGGATTTGGATCCTGAAATTACAGTTGCCACCACAAAAAATCTTATCAGCAGATGCTGAAATGTGGTTGTTGTTTACAGCAGCCTGTTTCCCAGCCCTACACCATTCTTTTATAGAAATGAATTGGTAGGAGTAAATAAAGGAGCTACAGCCTCTAACTCTGAACTCAAACAGAAGCAGCAATTGGATGCAAATATGTAGTGATAAAAGTGACCGGTCAGTGGGCATTCAGTGAGGAAACACACTCATAACTGCAGATGGTTCATTTTACACCTCCTCGCTGTGCAACACCGAAGGGGCAGTCCCACAAGAACAATCTCACTATGGGGATTTTGGCACCTCTGCATCTGGCAGTGATCAGAATAACAAGCAGCACAGGCAAAGAGGCCTTGGGAGTCACACCCTCTCCAGCGTTTCACCCTCCTCAGGACTCCTCACATCCATGCACGCCCCCACAGCTCAGTTACAAACTTTCTTCCTGACACTTGTGCTGAAGGAGTTCTCTGTGCTTCCCTGCTTGTCTCCACTGGGCACATGACTCAATTCAACTTCTCCCATATCCTTCATTACCCCTTGATGATTAGAGGTGGGTTTGCACTTTCCTCCCTCATATCTCTATATTCCCTGCCCACACAACCTCCTTTAGTGCTCGTCACACTTAGACTTCCGAATATTTCCCTGTGCACCATGACAGGGGATCCACAAATTCTTTTAACCAAAGTCAAAGACTTGAAACCCCACCATTTGGGGCAAAGGAGATTCTCTTTCACTTTATTTTATGTCCCCCATTCTTTTCCCTGGAGACGTTGCTAAAAAAATCCTGATATGTGACAAAATAGTGACTTTACTGTGCTGGAGGCAGTTACGCTCAATACAATTTTTATAATGCTTAAAAATATGTTAAGAGCTATTTGCAGAGTACTTGCAACAGCTATAATAGCTGCATATTGTCAGCCCTCAGACCCCCATCAGAGACAGGACCTAAAGCCTTGATTTGGCAAGTATCACTACTTTCATTTAACAGATGGCAAAATTTAAGCTATAATTTCCCTGAATTAAAGTGTAAAGAGACAGGAAAACAAAACAAAACAAAACAAAACAAACAAAAAAAGACTTTTTTTTTTAATTCCACAGTTTATTTTTTTTTACCTTCCCTTCTTAGAACAGTGGGCTTGTGAAGATGTGAACTCTGTCACAGAAGTGAACACACTACTATCAGAAAAATATCAGAAAGACCTGCAGTTCCCACTGTATCTGCTCCTGCCCCATCAGCACCCAGAGACCAGATGTTTCCTGCCTTTGGATGCACTCCTTGCTTTGCTTTAGGTAAAAGTCAAGTTATCTCAGTTTTCCAGTCTAATACTATTCAAGGTTACTGACTGTTTTACTTGAAACTGCCCTGAAACTGCTCTGACACTACTGCTAGCAAAAACTTCTTTCACCATCCCCACCAGGTGATCCCAGAAGAGAAAAGCATTCTGTGGCCCAAGACTCTAAGCTGTCTTGGCACTGACATTTTCTAAATGGAGCAATCTTTGGGTTTACTTTTGGTTTTCGTGGAAGAAACAGCCACCTAGCACCACACACCAACCTTTGAGGAGACCTGATCTTAAATTCACCCTAAACGTTTTTACCACTAATCTGTCTGCACCACCTTTGCCTCTTCATGACAGGTTTTTTAGGGAGAGAACAGCACAATTGTTCTGACAATACATCAGTTCCCACCCATGAGAACATGTAACAATCTCTGACTCTTCTCTCAAAGATCAGCTGTTTGTACACTTTGCTCTTCTATTCAGACCACTGTTTTACCCCCCTTATCTTCAATCTATAATTAGCAGATTAAGGGAGCTGATTTTTAGAAGAGGAAATAAACAAAAGGCATCAGGGATAAGTTGAAGGGTAGGGAAAAAACCAAAGAATCAGCACAATCTCTCTCTTGAGAAGGTCATCCTGAGGAGGAGAAAGAGCAAAATCAATGAATTTTGGCACAGCAGTGATAGGAATAAATACATCAGGCAAACTGACGGCAGCCACTCAGGCTCTCATAGGCACCACCTCTCCCTGCCAGCAAAATGTTACATTTCTGAATTTATTTCCTAGAGGGGAGAGCAAGACAGATCTTCCCCCTAGGGCAATGCTTAACAGTTTCACAGCTGTGAGATCAACCTACTGAACAGGGAGAGGAGGCAGCTCTTTCTCACTAAATGGGGCAGCAAGTGTTTCAAAGGAGCAGAGGTATAGACCACATCCAGATTCACACTTTTTTGAGCATTTGCTTTCTTTCAGCTGGGGTCCCTAGATCAACATTCACTAAAGCAATATCTCTCTTTCCCATTTTTGTGGCACTAACCAAAGCAAAATGTTGCACCTGTATCTTTCTCACCAGAGCTGAACTTCCCCAGATGCACCAAATCCCTCACAGATGAAGGTGACAGTATTGACCTCAACTAACTACTACATCAAACTAAAAATTTAGCCCCATAATAGCCCACTGTGATTCTAGTTCTCTTATAGCAGAGTAATGTTAAGGCTGATTCCCTTCAGTTTCCTCAGAGACCACACTTTAGTGAATGTCACTAAATGTAATGGTGACATAAACTTCCCTGAAGTTCTCTGCTCATCCACACTAAAAAAAGTACTTATCTTTCCAGCACAACCAGAAGAATGCTGTATTTCTCTCTTCCCTTCTACCCTCCATCTATCATGGCAGTCACTTTCAATTTAAGACAGTGTCATCAGAATCTCCAGAAGAGGAAAACATTTAGCACAGATATACTTTCAGGGATTTTATTTTAAATATTTTTATTAGTAGTGCAACAGGCTAGACTAAGGCATAGGGGAACAGACAGTTCCAATTTGCACCCTGAACTTCAGTTTTGTTCTTTTAGGCACAAAACAGAAAATTGGAGGCAGTTTGAAAGTTTAAGGTGTCAAGATGGAGGCAAGAGAGCACAATCTTTTACTTAAAACTCAGGAAACACGTTTAAAATTAAATTAATGCCAATGTTTTGCTTTAGAAGAGCACTTGGCCCAAATTCTCAAAATATTTCACACTTCTCTACTTATTTAAAGGTATAATTCCACCTCTTGACATCCTGAGAAGTCACCGTTTACCAGCTGCTTAACACCACAGGTTTTTGTAGCCACTCTGAAACACAGGATCACACTATGAAGACGTGCTCAGTGGGGTGTGGTTCAACACAAAACTTAATGCTGAACCCTCAGATTCTTAATTTTTTGCATAGATCTATAGACAGAGTGTTAATTATAAGAAAATTCTCATTTCATGGCAAGCTCTACCTTATCTCACGGAGTGCCCTCATTTCCGAAATTTATACAAAAACATACAGACAGCTCACAGTTTTGTAAGCAGTTTAATACTTTGCTAAAAGCTCTTTGATGACAAATATTGCTAACTACCTCCAGAAAAGTGGATTTGCAAACAAATCGTCACACTGTTTATAGCGTGAGATGGTGTTGATCAAATTCTGTATCATTAAATTTATACTGCTAATCTACTCATACTTACACACTGTTTCAGTTCTCTGTGTTTGTTTGTTGTTTGGAGAGTTTTTTTAAAATCTTCTTTAAAATTAATATGTATTAATTTGGAATTCACAGTCACTGTATGTATTAACCTAGTTGGTGGAATAATTGTAAGGTACTTCATCTTAATTACAGCACCTTGATACAGAGCACTTAAATATCCATATAATTTTCTATTGTTGCCCTGAAGGCCCCTACTTGAAATCAACGGGTTTTTTCTTTTCCTATTTTTTAAGCAAGACTTAATTTGTAAGTGTTAAGAAAGTAAGGAGAATTACTTCACCCTAGTTCCTTTATATTTTTCTCCTGCTTTTATTCTCACTTTTGAAGATTAATATAAATGAGTATAGAAAAGTATCTCTCTGGTTAATTATGCTTTAGGGAATTTTATTTTCTCCTCCCTCCAATTCTATTTTAAGACCCAATCTCATTCTTTCATTCATTAAGAAACATTAGGAAACAACTAACTGTATCATATAGAAGCCAATTCTTCCTTTCATGCATGTCTCCACCTCAACCTCTTCTCATTGCATAACTCAAAGACAATTCAAGTTGAAAAAGGTTCCTTTGGAAACAAAACTGAGGGGTACACAATTTTATTTTTTTTTTTAATTTGGTGGGTTTGGGGTTTTTTTTGATTGCTCAGTAAAATTATAGCATGATGCCTATGGTCTTTACATTCTCACATAGCAAACACGAAAAAACCCACCCTTATCTCCAGTCATAGTTTTTCCCAAGCCACCTTTCTCCCATCAACTTAGTCCAAAATAATTTATTCTAAAGCAAGACCCCAGGCTGACCCAGGTAACAGAGCCAAATCACAGTTTGGAAATGGACCCTTGGGCTCACAATGTTCTATACACAGAACCTGGAGGGAGTCCCTAATCAGCTTGTATTATCAGTCCCAAGCATTTAACAAATAGAATTCATACCGTTTCCTTCTTCTAGCACTTTCACAATCCTTGTGTGGTCACACTCCTCCATCTTTGACAACACCATGGGTTGTCACGGGAAGAAGCCCTCATCTTACCAGAATGCACTTCTGTCACTCTGTGAGAACAAGTGTTGACCAAGTCAAAGAATCATAGAATTATAGAATGGTTTGGGTCGGAAGGGACCCTAAAGATCATCTGACTCCAACTCCCATGCATGGGCCCATTAGACCAGGTTGCTCAAACCTTCAGCAAGAGCCATGCTTGGCCTTTTGCACTAAGCACTTTCTTCCACATGAATCATCATCTTATGGAAACTGAATGAACTGCTGAGGAGCTGAATTCTATGCAACAAACTTGGGTTCACTAATTAAGTCTCAAATAATGTGTTGCAAAAAAATATTTCAGTGATGAATAATAAAGAGGAAGAATACTTTAATTTATGTGGGATGTGATCCAAACCCATTCAATGTCAGTGGCTATCTTTCTGTTCAGGTCAGCAGGACTAACCTACAGGGGGCTTTGTTATGATTCATCCTTATTAGTCAAGTTTAGTAGGGCAGTGCCTAAGGGCAAGCATGGGATGTCTCTCCCCTACTGTACAAGCACAAAGGAGGTCAAAAGCAAAGAAACCATATAAAATATCATTCTGTGATCCTGTAACACACTATCATAGTAGGTCCAACGAGTTTATATCACAACACCACTGAAGAGCAGAGTTAAAAACGGGAGGCAGTGGTTTCTGGACATTGCTTCCTCATGTTGGAAAACTTTGGGCCAGTTAATACCGTGGCCAGAAATCTCATCAACTGGCAGAGGCAGTGACAACCTCACACCTTTTATCTACAGCACAAAGCCACAAAACAGTGCTGGTGGAAGAAACGGTGGATCAGCGCAGCATGCCATGGAGGCAGAAATGCTCAGTAGCAAGGGCAACATGTTTAGACAGTATTGAAGCCAGTAAGTTAACAGTCTTTGTTCTGTCAGCTAGCATAGCTGGGCAAACCATCTATGTTGTCTGAGTCACACTTTTTAAAAGGTTCGTAGATTTCCCAGTATTTTGTTATGGTTTTGTTTCACAAAATGCATTCACAGGTTTTAGGTTTTGAGCTTTTTTCACTTCTCTCTATTTTACCGCTTAACAAAGATCAGAAATCTAAGAATATAAAATCTAACATTTGCTTGAACTAAACAAAACCAAATATTACTTACCCAGGAAAAAGTATAAGGGAGGAAAACCCACACAAGAAAGAATTTTTTGCACATATATATCATTCTTTCTGATTGTATAAAAAAATTGGTTAGCCCTTTGGCTAAGTGTGTCAGGAATAAAGATTTGGCCTGGATAATGGCTAGAGCTGTTAATACAGCAATAAGAAAGTTATTTTTTCTGAGCTCTGAGCTAGCAAAACAGAACTATCTCCAGAGTCACAAGCACATCCTTTCCATTTTCTCCACTACAGACTTCCTGCCTGCAATCTCCTTGTGCTGTCTTTACACTCATTGAAGATTATTGTGGAAAACCAAAGAAACCATATACACGCACATTTCCATTCTTGGCTTCACAGTCTTCTGTCAGTTTATTATAAAGTGCCATTTCTCTGTGATATTGGATGATATGAAAGACAGAAGTGCAATCTTCCAAAACAAACAGTCCAGCAATTGATCTGCAGAAGCTGTTAAACTCCTAAGCCAGGAAGAGCCTCAGTGAATTATCAGCCCATCAAACACTGCAAATGCAAGCCCCTCCTCCCATCTGCAAAGCAGATCTGTCAAAGTAAGATATAAGTCTTTCTAAGTCAGTGGCAAAGCTCCACTTCGGGATCTAAAACAGAAACCTGAGCTATCGACACTCAAATACACAAAGCTGAAGAACAGATAGGGATCCCTGAGTTCTTACAAGCATGTAGAGAGGAAGAGTGGCCATTACCAGAGGAAAGAATTTGGACATTACCCTCATCAGCCCTACTGATCTTGGGCTCTAGCTGTATCTCCAGTCTCAGGTGGGGCTCTCTGCCCAGTGTTAGTTTTTAGCAGCAATGAATGACTTCACAGCAGGTGCACTGAAAGGAAAGACATAAAGGAAGATCTTGTCTGTTTTGAAATTCTCAAGACTGGTGGACTAGTGGGGTCACCTGGGGTCAACCCTGGGGGTTACTTGAGGTCAAACTCCCTTACTAAGATACTGACTATGCTGTTTAAAATAGAAAGGTTTATTTGTTGTTTGGATTTTAACCAGCATGGCTAAATATCTATTTCTTAAAAAAAAATTGCACCTGCCTATCCAAGAACTTAATTTTTATTATAAAATTCTTAAGAATGTAAATATTTTTGTGTACCTATAGTAAAAATCAGCTTTTTTAGGAGGTAGTTCAACACTTCTTGGTTTTTTACTTTTGGAGGGGTTTTTTTTGTGTTGTTGTGGGTTTTTTTTTAGTGTGTTGTTAAGCTCATTAACATTCCACATAACTATTTTAAAGTACTGTTCATCAACACTTTGTGGCAAAATTAAGGAGAGGTCAATTAAAACCAAGTTTTGCTTTCTTTCCTTTAATTCTCTAGGGTGAACTCAAAGACCAAGGCACAGAAGGCATTTGTGTCAGGCTGCTTCAGTGAAGCAAGGAAAGGGGAGGAGAGGAGAACTTTTAAAACTTTCTATCTGGACTGCTACGTATTTCTGCAACTTAGTCAACTCTAAAGAGGGAATATCCTCTTCTTTTTTTTTTTCCCCATTTTTGATGGTTAAAAGGAGTCATAGCACATGCCTATTCCAAGCCAGCACTTCTGTCTCTTGTCTACTGTCATTTTCAGATATCCATTCAATGCTGCTTTGGCTACCTGCTGTCCACAGAAAGACACAGAAGACAGTGACAATGAAAAAGAAGATAGTGGCAATGACCTTGTGGTAGGATTACAGATACTAAAGTGTTAGCATTTTGCCCATGGGAGTTACACAGGGCCACTTACAGCCAAAGGGAAAATCTAGGTACCTTCAGATACCACGACATTCACCCCTAGTAGAAGCATCCAAGATGGATCACATTAATTACCCTCTGGGAACATTCCTTTTTTCTTGTTTACAGTAGAGACCTTCCAGCCGAGATAACATTCTTTGGTCATCTAAATGGCCATGGCTGTGTGTGGAACTTGTGGAAGTTATTGCTACTTGTTTAAATAATCTATCCTTGATCCTTCTGAAATATACAATATTGTTCAGCTAAAGAATGATATTCTATACCACACTTAACTAATAAATACTTTAATGCAGCAGTTGCCTACCACATTTTACCAACCTTCTTAAGCAAGTTAGCAGTAGATGCCTACAGCTCAGTTCTGGGCCTCTCATATGGATCGGAAAGCCAGGATTGTCTTCCTGTGGTGAGAATCATGGCTTCAAAAATCAAGATAAATAAAAAAGTTCTTCCTCTGATGACTAAAAAATAGAGTTCAGTTAAGAATAAAAAGCTAGTAGTCCTTACATTTCTGATACTCTGCTAGATTTGTGCATTTCATTCATTACTTCAAAGAAAAACATTTTCTCCAAGTATTAGACCAGACATAAGAATTTTTTATTCCCATCGCATCCTTCTTTCTCAAGTAAATCCTCAATTTACAGCTTGTCCTCATGTAAGTGGGGGTGAAAAGCAAAGCTGATCACAGGATAGAGTTTAACCAAGAAACTAGAGAAATCAGTCTCTGGATGGATATGGTTTCCATATGTTTATAAAACCACCCTCCCAGAAGGAGTAAGTTTATACATCACACATGAGGAGGCAATTACTGTCACAGAAATCATGGGGGAATTCTCCTGCTGGAATAGGACCATTATTGCTTCCCACAGTTTATCATCTAGGGCATCAGGAAAGTGTTGAAATGACCTCTCTCGGGTCCTGTTTCTGCACAGCACTAAAATACATTAACTTGAGATTTTGGATTGCTATATTTGGGTTTCTAGATCACTATCAAACTCTACTATTTGAAGTGATTTGCAATAAGAGCACCTTGCTTCTTTGGGACATATGCTTTGAACCACTTACTATCTTTTTTAAATCTTGTCCAGATCTTAGTTTAGCAAATAGTAAGAAGGAGGGAAGAGCTGCAAAAGCCAGCATTGGAGCTCAAGATGAACTGGCCAATGCAGATAATGTGATCTGGAAACAGAGAATGTCATTCAGCCAAAACAAGTATTACCCAAAGGAGTATATGTGAAGGAGAATGACTGTCAGTGCATCAGCTCTCTAGAAAGGGATCTGAGGATTACAGCATACCACAAGCTGAACTGGATGACACTCATTCAGTTTCTGAAAATAGAGTGTATTCAGCGGGATTTGCGCACATAAATACATCCAGAGAAATAGAAAACCATCCTTCTGCTCAGCACAACAAAGGCTTCTTCTGTGCTTGGGTTTCATATTTCAAGAAGGTGAAGACAGTTCACATGAGAAGCAAGAAAATCAGCAATCTTCAAAGCTTGCCCTCTAAAGAAAATCCACAAGAACTGGAGCTGTCCCATGTAAGGAAGAGAGGGCTTAAAGGTGATAGCTTTCAGTCAGGGAAATCAAATAAGAAAATAAAGGCTTCTCCAGTTTCCATTGTCAATTAACAATAATAGTTTTGATCAACATGAATCTCTCTTGCTGTCAAATTTAGGACAATTTTTCCAGCAGCAGGAAGAGGAAAACATTGAAGAGAATGCCTGGGGATATATGCAGAACCACCACTGGCAGCATTTTAAAAACAAGCCTGACAAACAAACATCATTAAAGAAGATTCAGGCATAGCATAGCTGATCTGCCTCAGGGGGAGTAGCGTGAACTCAGAAATTTTTCTAGGTCTTTTTAAGGTTGTCCCCTTCTAAATACAAAACACACGGAGACGAAAGGACAAAAAACTGGTACAATGCAGCAATTAATTTTGCTAGGGCTGATACCAGATCAACCCCACCCGTAGCTTGCAGCAAGTTATTCAAAGCCTAGGCAAAACGATACATTGTTAAACTCCTGCCACTGGCCCCATTTTGTCTGGGCTTGAGTATGTACTGCAAGGGCCATGGCTTTTGAAGGCTCAGGAGTGACAGATGTTAGAAATTATTTGCACTGGGGTCACACAGTTTTCTAATCTTGGAGACGCCTGTATGTAAGATGATAATTATTAATAGCCCTCCATGCACACTACATGCATAAATCAAGCATAGAATGCACACCACTACAAGCACTGTACAGGAACTAAGCCAGGCTCTTTTGCTTTTCTGAAGCAATTTCATAAATCTGAGGAATGCAAAAGAACAAGCACTCTAGATGGCAGTTTAACAAATTAACAGGATCAAGCTCTCAAACTCTAAGTAGCATTGAAGGATATCTTTGCCATTAATGCAGATCCCTGGTGTACAGCGTCGTGCCACTTTGAAAATAATATGTAATGATTATTAATTGATCATGGAGTGGCAACACTTTACTAGGTGATTTTTTTGTTTTTCATTTAGCAGCGTACATGTATTTGGAAGCAATGCTAGAGCAAGGAGCTACTCAGGACAGAGGACAGGAGTGTCTCAGAAAAAAGGCTCACAGACTCATGAGGGAAACTTATCTGTGCTGGGTTTTGTTGTTTCAGGAGAGAATGCATACAATATTGAATTTCCTACCTTTTGGGAAAACATAAGGGTCAGCACACCTTCTGAATCATGTGATCTCTCCCTCCCAGGTCAGTATGGTTTCCTATTTCATGTAGGCCTGTAGTGCTGTTTGGAAAAAGAAGTGGTTGACTCTGTCCAGGTTATCAAATGAAAAGGACAGACATTAGGATCAGAGGCTGATAGCCAGTGGTTAACGGCTACAGGCTTCAGCAAGCTGGTCATGAAACTGAAAGGTGAATGGCTTCACCAAGAGTGATAAAGCCATTGGCCCAGGTCCCTCTCCCTCTGTCTCTCTTGCGTGAGAAAGTAACATCTTGATAACAGAATATTCCAGATACTCCACATAGGGGGTGGAAGTGAAGACATTAACTTCACACGTGAACAAAATTTATAATCATTTACAGAATATCTATGTTGAAGATTTTTAAGGGTCAAGGTCTTTTACCACTGATGGAGCAATATGTCAACTCAGATAGTTAAAGAACAGCAACAGCAAAAACAAGCAAATAAAACAGCCATCTTAAGTTCATCACCTGCCATCCAGCCTCCATTTTCATTTAAGACCAACAAGTCCAGCTCATGTTACAACCATGTCTTCTCTTATGTGCAATGCAGAAGAGAAAATACTAGGTCAGGAGCACAGGACTATACCCTGGGGAGTCCACATAAAAAATCTGCAAGACATCACTTTCACTGCAGAAATATCAGGATTTTTAATACAAAAATCTATAAAATGTTAATACTTAAAAGCTCACAATAACTTGGGAAAAAAACAGAACTTAAAGCCAGGAATTTTGAAGATGGAAATATAAGTGTTACACCTGCTCTCTGCTAATCTACATGCTTGCATGAGTTTGGCTTTCATCTGGGTTGAAACACATGGTTAGCTCAAAACTTTCCTACTTAACACTTGTATTCAAAGTTGATACTTCACACAGATTCATCCTTGATACTGCTGGCTGTTCTTGGCATTTATCTGATGGTCCACATTTTAACCTTTAGAATTGCTTTTACTGAAGATACCAATTATCATTAATATTTTTAATGGGTTTTAGTGGGTGTTAAAGTGTGGGAAGATCCTTCAGGGACTGTAGTCCTCTGTCAAATTTGAAGTAACCCTAAGTGTTGTGATAAACAGTGGCATATTAGGAGTTCTCAAGTTTTTAGCTAGGAACACTGTCATGGAACAAAAATGTTCCTTCTTTGTGTGCAGTATGGAAAATAACCCTGCAAATACAACAAAATGCATCCATAACACACAAAAAATGAAGAGTTCCATGAAACACATAGTAAAAGTAATATTGTAGTCCACACGAAATATCCTGTAAAAATACTATTACAACTACTGTGTATTTTCAAGTAAAACAAGAAAACACTTACAGAGGAAGAATTTAGGTTGGATGTACAGTTTACATTTCTAGCCAGTATATAAGAAGTCATCCAGTAAAGGCATATTTTTCCAAGTAGCAGTTGCTTTAAAAAGAAATAATTCCTTTTCCTGCAGAGCTACTTTTGAAAATACCTGTTCTACACAAAAAAAGGTTAGGAAATTAAAGTTAACTTTGTTATGAAACCTATTCTGATCCTCCAATGCTAAATAATACTTCATCACCCACTATAATTCCAGATTATCTTAATTTTCTATGTTCTTGTTTTATTATGTAATAAAAAAGTAACTTTATCTCTTTGTTCCATACTGTATTGAAAACATAATATTTAATATATAAGCTTAATATTTTTAAAATGTTGTTTATTCAATGTGTAAATAAGAGAATAGTCACTGAGGCTGCTTTAATTATGCCAGAATTCTCTGGTTGTTGTTGGTGAAGAATAACAGATTTAGGAACAAACATATTATGATAGAATAGTTTTGGTTGGAAAGGACGTCTAAGATCATCAAACTGTTAACCCAGTACTCCCAAGTTCACCACTAAATCATGTCCCTGTGCATCACATTTACTCATGCTTTAAATACCTCCAGGGATGGTGACTTGATCACTTCCCTGGACAACCTGTTCCAGTGCCTTAGATAGAAAGACTGAGCCAACCCTGCAATACCACGACTGTATCTCTCACTCTTTTGTGTTTCAAATGTACTGCACCTGAATTAAAATATGTCTTTGGTCAGTCACTAACGACACATTTTTGGAATTAACAGCAATACACCATGTTAATCTAGTGTCCTAATTACTGAAACAAGAGTATGGTGAAATATGGTGATGAATCAAGCCTATACAGAAAACAAAGAAACCAGCAAGAGAAAGAGTTCCTTTTGAGACAGAAGTCATGTACAGGAACAACCCTAGAGCTACAGTCTACCAGAATTCTAAAAGTCTAATTAGGAAAGGCTTTACCTAGGAACTGCTGCAACCTGCAAAGCTCGGAGAACTTTACACAAGACTAGATCCCACCACGGCCGAATGAGATTCTGTTGCCTGTAGGGGAACAGTGAGCAAGGCACTCAGGATATGAAATTAGACCCAAACAAAACATAATATTTACTGAATATAAATAAGTTAGGTGAGCTGCAAGCAGGAAAAAAACCAACACAAGCAACCAAAAAACCCCCACAAAACAAACAAACAAACAAAACAAAACAAAAAGAACACATAAAAAAAACCCCAACAGAAAACCAAAACAACAAAACAAAATACACTATTCTAAAAATAAGGTTTGCTCCAATTTCAGTCTATTCACAAATAAAGACCTGCTGGTGATAGTGATGACATTACAGCGCAAAATGACTTTTGAGACCACAGCTTAATGTTAGAAAAGGCACAGAGCTGATAAAGATCATTTATCAAACAGACACTGCTGTTATCAACAAAGTACCACAGGTGACTGGTGCTAGGATGAAGCTATTCATTATAGCTGGTATTAGAGTGCAGCTGAAAGTCTCCCCACCTGTGATAAGAACTAGGATAATTTCAGCAGCTAAAAGTGCTTTTGATGGCCCGATCTCTTCTCAAATTAGTAGTTTATTTCCTCTGTTTTTTTTTCCAAGCAACCCAGTTATGAAGTGATGTTTTACTATATTGGTCTCCATCTATATTCAGATATGACAACCTACAAACTTTACACTCTAATGGAAGAAAACATTCAGTTAGCTGCAGCAAGTACCATTCTCTTATATTCATTTGAGGAACTTGTGAAATGCATTAAGTATGGAGTGTACAGGAACTGTGACAGAAATGTCATTGAGCCAACTTCTGAGAGAGTTCTGGCAGTATGCTAGAGCTACTCCAAACCCAGATTTTGCAAGAGTTGTGAGATTATAACAATTTATATGGTGCTGTCCTTTCCTGCACTTCTAAATAAATACAAAGAAAACCTCAAACGCCCCCCCAAAAAAACCCCAGACAAAACCACAACTTATTCCTACATAATTCTAACTGTGTCTTCTGTTTTTCAGGGGAAAACAAAATGAAACAAAACCAAAAAACATCACCATAAAACAACCGAACAAAAAAAACCCCAAACTAACAAACCCCCACAAAACTGAGAAAAAGAGTGGTGATGAAGACTTTCATAAAAATAAAGACTAGACTACAGCATCCAAAACCCTCACTGCTTCTCTGTCACATTAAAGACAGAATTTGTGGAGGCACACTGAGGTACACAGGAGGGCCTGAAGGATGACAGCTGCTGGAAGTTGCATCATTTACTGCAACAAGCAACAAAACAAATGCAAGAAACCAATGAAACCCCAACATGTCTAGGCAAAATTTTCTGACGGAAATAAATGTACACCACCACACTGCAGCCCAGTTGAGGGGCTGAATCCCCCTAAGAGCAACTAATTTATTTTCTGCTTAGTCTGCGTCCTGCCTAGCCAGCATGCAGGACACAAGCTCCCATACACACACTCAAGGACACATCAGCCGGTTGAACACCACCTTAATTTCTCAATTTACTTTGAAATCTACAATCTTGTCTCAGTTGAATAGGTAGCACATCAGACTGTTGGACTAGTCTCTGTACAATAGACAGCAAATAAGAGTCTTGGCTAATGCAATTTCTGAAGACAAAAACACTGGATAGAACATTTTTATTTTTTTTTAAGTTAAATATTTGGGGAAGAATAATCTGAACAACTTTTAGAAACAGCAAAGCATTGATGCGAGGAGCTGATGTGAGAAATAAGGTCATTTTCCAATATAAGAAACCTATATTTGTCTCTGGAAGAACAGAGCATAGACAAATGAGGGAAAGGATCACAGAGACATTCTTCAGTAATTATGCTCTCTCTTATCAAAGTCTTAAAAACCCAGAGTAGCCACTTTGCAGTTGGGGTGCTGATGTACAGAACACAGTATGGGCAGCACACTGAGATGAAAACTACCGTCTGCTCTGTAAATATGCTAATGGAGACAGTACCAATTACAGGTTTTCTTTTACTCCTTGAAGCCCTCAGAAAGATGAAGATAAAGGAATCATGCAAATATGAACATTGCTAAAAACATAAACCACTAGTGAAGACACAGTATGACATTTGTTCCAATGATTTGCTGTTTCTAAAAGTTTCTAAAGTTTCTAAAGTTTCTAAAAGTTGTTCAGATTTCTATACAGAAATATAATAAGATTAAGTCTAAAGAGTTTCCAGGTGACTTTACTAGAAGTAGTGTTCTTTTAATCAGTTTTCTTTCTTTTTACCCCCCCTGTATTAAGCTGTGCATAAATAAAGGCAATTATGAATACTAGATATAATTAAATGGATGCATTTATGGCATATTCAAACCCTTGACCAAAACCTAAATAAATTTACTGATAATAAAAATCTTCTGGCATACTGTCTCTGTAGTAAAAAATTCCACTAATGTATTTTTGGGAAACAGCAGCAGGAGTATTCCATTAGTGTAGACAGGCCTTATTTTTCAGGAATCAGATCTGCTAAACATGTCCTCTCTTCTGGAAAGCTGGCAGCTTGAGTTTGCTACTTTTTATTTTCTCCTAAGTTTAGAAAAATAATTTCACCTTCTAATTGCTCCACTTTTCCCCCTATATAAAGAGGGTTTATAAAAAGGACAGAGGCTTTTTACCAAAGCCTGTAGCGACAGGATAACGGGCAATGGTTTTAAACTGAAAGAGGGTAGATTTAGAAGATATTTTCATTATTTATTTATGCTACAAGGGTTTATTTATGCTACAAGGGTGATGAAACAGTGGAATGCATTGCCCAGAGAAAATATGGATGACACATGGCTGAAAGTACTGGGGCTTTGAGCAACCTGATCTAGTGGAAGATGTCCCTGGCCATGATGAGGGGATTGGAAAAGGTCTTTAAAGGTCTTTTCCAACTCAGATCTTTCTGTGCTTCTATCATAATTACTATGAAAACCTCCAAGGCTACTCATAGATTTAACATTAGCATCATTATGGGTTATATAATTATTTAAAAATGAGAACATTTGTACACAAAAAAATATGAAAGATAATAATCATTTGTGATAAAAACGTTTAAAGAGATAGGCAACAGGGCTTGCATTTAGACACATATTTTAAATTATTCTTTAGGGAACCCATTATGTCTTTTAAGAAGCAGCAAATTTTATTGCCACAGGTTGGATATGGAATGCTTCTGACTATTTTTAACCAAGTAAACCAGTCTGTAATGTGAGCTGCTCAGGAGAGAGCACATCCTGAAATGAGCATTCAGTTTCTGTGTTAAAGACTTTAATTCTTAAAGCCTCACTTGTAAGGAGTAGTGATTGATTAAGCAGGTAAAGATTAATGATGATGGTAAAATCCACTTGCTGCTCCTAATTTCTCCCTGCAAGATGTTCAGGCCTTGGGGTCCAGCACAAAGCACTTACCAGGGCACACTCTGTACTCTCTGGTATCACCGGAATCTCCTGAATAGTGCAGGGCAGGAGGAGGGGGCAGAAGGCAGGAAGGAGAAAAGCAGTAAAAGCCCCAAAACCTCAATGACAAAACATCTGCCTAACCTGCCCCAGCTCTATCTAGGGTAACTATCTGCCACAAGGACTCAAGAACAAATAGATGGCCTGACAGTTTGTAAGCATTTCAGTCAAAGTTTGAGACAAAGGTCTCCTTGTATTTAAATACTTAGATTCTGAATACAGTTAAACATCTCATATTAAGGCCTGAAACAGAATAGTGAAAATAGACATTTTAACTATGAAAATATCTTTCCAGCTTTATAACATTTCTATTATAAAGACTGCAGCAATGTTCCCATTCTAAGTTTTAGCCTGAAGGTGTCTTTCCATCTGTAACAATGAAAAAAATCTCTGCTTTCAGCACACAGATTTAACAATGAGCAATTTATTTCTAAATTGTTTTAACAGATGGAACTAAAGTATTGATCTGTCTCCATTTTTGGAGTTTCTTTATAACATTTTTATTGTATGTAGAATAAAATAGCTTTCATTACTGAGTGTAAAAAAGTATGCATTTTTAAATCACACAAATCTTATGTAAAAATTTGTGCTCTTGCTTCTATTCTTGCAGAATTAGAAATTCAGAAAAAAAACTTTTTTCAGTGAAGTTTACTGGGACTTCAAATAAGGAAAAAAGTAATGAAAACTATGAAGATGCACTTTTAATTCCACTAAAAGTTAAGCTGCCCTTCACAGTGTCTTTCTTGTTGATGAGATTTATGATTACAGCAAACTAAGGTTTATATAGCACTATTTTTCTGTAGTTTTAAGTGCACCAAGGATAGATATTTCATCTATCATTCACTACTGCTACCCACATTTAGCAGACTACCAAAAAAACTAGCTCCTAATGTGCATGCCTATTCAACAAAACCAAAAATATTTTGCCTTTTTTATGTGCACTTCTTTTAATACAAGACTTTGGGACCAGAAATTTCATTAATATTTCTTGGTATATGCAAACCTATTTTGAAAGCTTATTATTTGAGACTGGAGACTTTGGCAGTTTCTCCAATGAACAGGTTTGTTTGCAGAATCCTCCAAATTTCCAGGAAAAGGAAGCAAGGTTGGGCAACTTCGTGTTTGTTCTCTCTCCTTCCTGGAAACAAAAAATTAGTATCTTTGCAGAGGAGGAGGAATATAACTGACCACTTGAGCCTCAAAAATTTTTTGGAAAGGATTTTGTCCAAAACTTAAAGGAAGATTTTGCCTACCAAGAAAAGGACACATATTCCAGATTGCAAAAGGGAGAATCCATGCAAATGAAGAAGATGCAGCTTACTGGTACCATGAAAAATAAAACGGATGTTGTAAAGGTGAGAGAAGGATCTGGATGGCTTACTGAAACCTAGCCTTTCTCACAGGGAAAACTAGTCTAAACTAGGCATTAAAAGTAAGTATATTTTCATAGACATGATAATGGACGTACATGCCCTTGTACACATTTTAAGTTTGGTCAGTGACAGACTTGTCATAGGCTTCCCTGTAAATCATCACATGGCAGCCACCTCAAGCACGAAGCACCCAATCAGCTGGTCTTACCTTCTCTCCTAAGTTCAACAAGCACTACCTTTCCTCTTGCTTACACTGTCTAGCAGGAAAGAAACCACAAAACAGAAATAGAATAGGTCTTTCAGTAATCTGTACTATAGAACCATAGAATGGCTTGGGTTGGAAGGGACCTTAAACATCATCCAGTTTCAATCCCCCTACCATGTGCAGGGACACCTCCCACTGGACCAGGTTGCTCAAAGCCCCATCTGGCCTGGCCTTGAACACTTACAGGGAGGGGGCAGCCACAACTTCCCTGGGCAACATATTCCAGTGTCTCACCACCCTCACAGTAAATAATTTCCTCCTAATGCCTACTCTAAATCTACCCTCTTCCAGTTTAAAACCATTATCCCCTGTCCTATTACTACATGCCCTTGTAAAAAGCCCCTCCCCAGCATTCCTGTAGGCCCCCTTCAGATACTGGAAGGCAGCTATAAGGTCTCCCCACAGCCTTCACCTCTCCAGGCTGAACAGTCCCAACTCTCTCAGCCTGTCCTTGTAGGATAGGTGCTCCAGCCCTCAGATCATCTTCGTGACCTTCAATATCCAAAATTCTATTGGACAGTGGAATATAAAGAACAAAAATCCTTCCTTGAATATAAGTTTTACATGCATGGACTTAATAGATAAGGCATACTTGCCTAGATACAAAACCCAACAGAAGGTCATAGTGTCTTTAATTGTTTAAATATTTATACCTCCCTGTTACAATCACAGATGTCTTTTGTCTAATCACTTTGGCTCAAGCCATCTGTATACACAAATTCATCCTCCTTTATTTGCAGCCTCCATATTACTCTGGCTTTCTCTTCTACAGCAAGTTGTGGTACACCTTAAGTGGCTCACCAGGGTACAAAAACCTTTGCCAGGGACTAATGACAGCTTTCCAACTGCTTCTCCATCGTCATAAAAAATTTTCATTGTTATTATTGTTTTCACAAATAGAAGAGGTAGAGGTTTGTTTGTTGTTTTGTTTTGTTTTGGTTTTTTTTGCTAAGACATATGCATTTTCTCTTATTAATTGACAGGAACAAGGAAGATTGAGAGAGAGAACTGCCATTGAATCAATTTCTTTTGAGGCAATAATGGTACTTTAAGTTCATGCTTGTTCTGTTCATGATCCTCTTTTTCACAGAAGATCCAAACACAAACACATTTAGAATAACAAGGGTTTCAAAGAGAGTTTAAATCTAATATAATCGAAGTAACTTCTGAGATTTTTGAGAAGCCCTAGATCTTATTTTCAGGTTTTTTCATTCCGCCTTTCCATTAAAGTTTTGGGATTTTTTGTTCTCTTGATATTCAAATACAAAATATAATGTGCTAATTAGAGAAAGAACTTTGTTTCAGTTTCATTCTTGTAAAGATGAAGCAAAAATCTCCAGCCAGCTTCCTTTCACTTGCCTACAAGCTGAATATAACCCGAGAACATAATCTAGTCTTGACGGGTCTCTCCATGCTTTATTTTTATTTGGAATGTTCATTTGTACTAGAAACAGGGCAATTTTCCTTCTATACACAAAACCATGAGACTGTGCTTTCCATTGTATCATCTCTGCTTGAATGACACTTGTGTTTCTCCAGGGAAGTCAATCTGTTGTGAAGGACATTGAGCGCTGTGCTGAGGGTAACATCCTTCGCCTGCAAGGCAGTATGAACAACCTGAGCCAGTCCACGGAATTCATCACTCACACACAAACAGACAACGAACTGAAGGGCATTGAGCTGAAACCACAGACCAGATGCTTCCATGGTATACTTTCACTGTGGTTCACTTAATTCTGTCAAAGCCTTTATGATGGCATGGAGAGACACATGTGAGTGCATATGTTCCTATGTACTTTATTCTCTCAGCTTTTTCCCAAGGCTGAGAACACTTTAATTAGCAAAACCAGGAGTCTTGAATCAGCCTTGGAATTTCATGTTTTCTGATTCTCACAAAGCAGCCCATTTTTTCAAGGTATTTTGTGCACACCAAATAAACTCTCTGGTTTAGAATAATCAAGACAGGTTTCTAAACAGTAGCCTTACTGGTTTTTCTTTTCTTGTAGATATGCAGAAATGAACTATTACAATTTACAAGCAATACTATGCTGTAAGCTGAATTATTTTTCAAATACAACCCTTTCCTAAAAAAGGATGGAGGAAGGGAGGCTTTTGTTTCTGGAAGAAGGGGAATTTCATATGACAAATATGTCCTGTTTATTACACAGTCCTTCCAAAGAAAAATGTTTCTGTTGAAAATGACACTGTAGCTCATTACTGTTAGAAAGGTTAATCCTTGTTCTAGAAGAAGCATTCTTTGACCTATACACAAGTTCCTGGCACATCATTACAATTGCAGAGTGACTAAAGCTACATTGCCTTATAGCAAACTGATTTGTCTGCAGTGATAACATAAGAGAAAAAGAACAGAAAGAGTTTCTCACATAAATACCACACCATTACTCCTCCTGTTCTTCCTGAGGAAAGCTGTAAACATTCTACAAAAAACTTCAACCCCACTCAAAGACACATCAGAGTCAGAAACCCTGATCCTAAAAAAACAGAACTGTTGACATGAAACCAAACCTTGTAACTGTCGCATGTCAACACAGACACCAAAACACCGGTAAGAAAGCTCCATACTACTTGCTACTCCTGCTTCTTGCATAACACTATTTTGCTGTTGAACTTTATGGGATTTTACTGTGATGAATAACCACATCCCCCTCCTATGGGGAGTGAAAAAGCAAGTAGCAGATACTTACACGGAATTTAAACCACTCTAGGCAGTGGGTTTTAGTTTCAGATTGATAGTTTCAAAGATGTTAAAACCAGGAGAAAACTGTTAAAATTATGTACTCTGGCCATCTTTATGTCTAGCAACTATATAGTCTGCCTATGTACCCCTAAGACAAATAAACTCTGTTTAGATAAAATACATCTTCTGGACAGTTTTGATATGAAGACAGAGCTAGAGAATCACTTTTCACCTGTGATATTTGTTGCCGTGGTCAGTCCCTCTCACTACCATTTTTTCCATTTTTGCTCTACTTAAAATGTGAGCCACTTTTTTTGTCTTTGTCTTTCCCCTCTGTCCTGGTTTGAGCCAGGATTAAGCCAATTTTCCTTTTACTGTTTTTTTTTTGTTGTTTTTTTTTCCTTCAGTAAGCTTTCTTTTAGCTAGCAACAGTGTGTTCTTCTAAAGCTGATAAAACAGTGGAATGTTTTTCTAACTACTGAGGCTTCAAGGTTGCACCTTCACTCTGCCGGCTCAGACACTATGGGAAGATCTGTGGCCCCCCCTGTAGGAGGCTGAGTTAGACAGACAGCAAAATTGGCCAGAGATATTCCATTCCATATATCTACGTAAGCTCAGAGGAAGGTCAGAGATCACAGAAGACAACTTCCTTCCTTCTCCTTCTTCCCTTCTCTTCCGTCCATGGCCGGTGTCCAGGGATGACTCCGTCCATCCATCACCATCGACTCTTAGGCTTCAGCTCTCCTGACCCTCATCACTCTCCGCTCTCTCCAGCAGCAGCTCCGGGATTCCTCGGGACATCTTCCCAGTTGAGAGAAGTGCTGTGGGAGTTGCTGGGGGTATGGGGAGGAAAGAGGCTTTTGCCCATACTTGAATATATCTGTATATAATTGTACATATATTATCTTATATCATTCATTAGTGTTTAATTAAAGCTGTGTAGTTTAGTTTTCAATCCAGCCAAGTCTCTCTCTTTTTCTCTCTCTCCTTCCCTACCTGGGATGGGATTTTACTGTGATGAATAACCACATCCCCCTCCTATGGGGAGTGAAAAAGCAAGTAGCAGATACTTACACGGAATTTAAACCACTCTAGGCAGTGGGTTTTAGTTTCAGATTGATAGTTTCAAAGATGTTAAAACCAGGAGAAAACTGTTAAAATTATGTACTCTGGCCATCTTTATGTCTAGCAACTATATAGTCTGCCTATGTACCCCTAAGACAAATAAACTCTGTTTAGATAAAATACATCTTCTGGACAGTTTTGATATGAAGACAGAGCTAGAGAATCACTTTTCACCTGTGATATTTGTTGCCGTGGTCAGTCCCTCTCACTACCATTTTTTCCATTTTTGCTCTACTTAAAATGTGAGCCACTTTTTTTGTCTTTGTCTTTCCCCTCTGTCCTGGTTTGAGCCAGGATTAAGCCAATTTTCCTTTTACTGTTTTTTTTTTTGTTGTTTTTTTTTCCTTCAGTAAGCTTTCTTTTAGCTAGCAACAGTGTGTTCTTCTAAAGCTGATAAAACAGTGGAATGTTTTTCTAACTACTGAGGCTTCAAGGTTGCACCTTCACTCTGCCGGCTCAGACACTATGGGAAGATCTGTGGCCCCCCCTGTAGGAGGCTGAGTTAGACAGACAGCAAAATTGGCCAGAGATATTCCATTCCATATATCTACGTAAGCTCAGAGGAAGGTCAGAGATCACAGAAGACAACTTCCTTCCTTCTCCTTCTTCCCTTCTCTTCCGTCCATGGCCGGTGTCCAGGGATGACTCCGTCCATCCATCACCATCGACTCTTAGGCTTCAGCTCTCCTGACCCTCATCACTCTCCGCTCTCTCCAGCAGCAGCTCCGGGATTCCTCGGGACATCTTCCCAGTTGAGAGAAGTGCTGTGGGAGTTGCTGGGGGTATGGGGAGGAAAGAGGCTTTTGCCCATACTTGAATATATCTGTATATAATTGTACATATATTATCTTATATCATTCATTAGTGTTTAATTAAAGCTGTGTAGTTTAGTTTTCAATCCAGCCAAGTCTCTCTCTTTTTCTCTCTCTCCTTCCCTACCTGGGGGCGGGGGGAGGGGATCGAGAGCATTGTTGTTGGACCTGAGTCAAACGGTGACACCCTCACTAGGTTAAGTACGATTCAGACCCCATTTCGCCCCCTCTGTGTCTATGTATTGTACTGCTAATGTTCTCAGAACAAATCTCTGATAAATCAAAGTCTTTAATCTCTCTCCCAGTGTGCATTTCTGACTGCTCTCCAATTCAGCAGCAGTTTTGTGTTTACTTTGTGGACCATGAATGAAAGCGCTGAACAGGCAGGTCTGGACTGAGTGGTGGCACTTTCACAGCCTCATTCAAAAACACCTATGCAGTGATGGTCCCCTTTGTTGAAAGATATAAAAATCCTCAGTTTACAAGTTCACAAGTCACTTATAGCTGCACTGCTGTCATCCTGTGTAATTTGCCATGTGGTACCAAGTCAATCCACTTATCCCCCACTATTTGCTACTCGTGGCATTAGCAGTCAAATTTCATAAAACCATTTTGATAAGTTTGTTTCAACCTGACAAGGCCAGCTCACCAGTATCCTCTTCATGTATCACACAGAACAGAAGAAATTCCCTTTATGTGCACTCCCAACTCTGTATGTCAGCTTATAAAGCAAGCATTCCAGAATTTAACTCTTCATTAAAGGGAGCCCATTTCAGCTGTTTCATTGCTTTGCCCCAGAATGAAGCCAGGCTAAACACTTTATACTTATCCATGTTACCTTGCTTGACGCTTAAGAACAGCCAGAATGACCTTACTTTTTGCAGACATGTTGGGATACAAGCAGAGCTTATTGCATACAAATCATCTTTACTCCATGCTCCAAGAAATCTGATCTGTTGTAACTTTTTTCATCAAAGGAACCCTGGACCTCAAGCTGCCAAAGTCCGTGTGTTTGGCTCTCTCTCATTCAGGATTTGGTGCCTGTCAAGCACATAGCAGGACAGAACAGCCATCAGTGGAGTACCCAACAGCTCCAGCAGCAGAAATAGTAAAATATCTACAGGATAATTACAGAGGGCAAAACCAATGTCCTCACTTGTCCAGCAGCAACTAGCAGCAGCAGCCTCACCTCTTCAAACTGCAACTTTCCCATCCCAAGACAGCAGAGGCAAAAAGGAGGAGACAGAGGCTTTCAGCAGAACATTGAAAACAAGCAGGTAACCTGCAGCCCAAGCTTTAATAGCTTTAATTATGCATCACTTACATGCAAATATCCTTTGTAACACAGGACAAGAGGTAGGGGGTGGGGAACAGCAGCATTTTCTCTGAGTGCAGCACCAGTTCTCAGCCTTCAGATCTGCTGCAGAACACCTGGGCAAGATGCTGACAACCAGAAAGAAGAGGAACAGGACCAGGCTTGACATTTAAAGAAAAACTCTATTCAGGTCACATGTGACTGTGTGAACTGCTTAAGGAACTGTAAAGGGCTAGAAACATCCTCCTATTCACTCCACAGCAGGTATCTTTTCTGTGACTAGGCACCTGTCTTTTTACTAACTACAGGCCCACCAAAAAGAGATATAGTGAAAGCTTTCAGACCCCAGGTTTACAAATCTCCACAAATAAAATATTCCCCCACCCACCAAGCAGTTTTGTATTGAAGAAAAGAATACATTGCTCAGTTTGAACAGCTGCACATGAGAGGAAGGAACAGAGTATGTTAAAGATATAGCTGTTCAGAAATATTTTATGGCTTTAGTGAAGAACATTCTCCTACAGTTCGAATAATTAGACTTGAATAAGACAAAACCTGGGCAAAGACTCTTTCTGATTAACTAGACAGCCCTAGATATCTTCTGGAATATCCAGCTTGCCTTTTCCTTTGCCAAATTTATCTTCATTATATTTCTTGGACCACTCCAGATGACACTTCTGTTTGGTGTGGACACCCTCCAGATATTAGTGGATGTTTATTGCCCCAACCCTGCCTGTTAGCTTGTGCTTAGTTGGGAAACATCAGTTCTTATCTGCATCATCTCTGCCTACAGTATCTGTTATTTTCCAATTCCTACATCTAACTAGCTCTTATTTTAGATAGCTACACAGTGTGCTCCCATCCAGAAATGAAGCACACATATCTACCTGTATTTCTAAACTTATTGTATCATCATGAAAAAAGTTGCCATAATTAAGAGTTTAAACCAAACATATCCCACTGAGGGCCTTTAAAGTTTATGGCCCATCCACCCTTGTGTTCCACACTGTTTAATTTGTGAAGTGCTGTGCTAGCAGGACAGCAGAGCCTAGATTTGGCAGGGGTAAACAGTCCCCCCACCCTCCCAACTAATTTATAATCTGCACAGTATTTTAAGCTTCAGACAGATGACTGTGAAATAACGATGCACACACTGATTGTGTCTCCAGTCTACTAATATGATTTGAGTTGGAACCCACTGCAAAGATGACATTTCTCAAGGAACTGGTTGAATACTTTCTCTTCAATCTTTCTGCACATCAGAAATCTCAAGAGAGAAGTGCTACACAGACTGAAAGAGCTATAATCTTACTATATAAAGTTAAAAAGAAGGTACTATCTAACACATGCTGTTTTCAAGCAGTTAATGCTCGAGGAATTATTTTTAATATCCATGGTCAAATTACATTTTTGCTATAACTGAATTAAGTGAAAACTCATGTGTTTCTCATTACCTGATTAGAAGATACTCTGAGTACTATTTTTTTTCCCCAAATTCAAGGTCTTCTTTTTCTTGCTGGCTGATACAGAGGAAGTGTTTGGCTGCCCACATAATGCTTTAAACAAAAATCTGGTTCCAAGCCTCACCTGCTGTGATACAGAGTAGAACACCTGACTAATGGGCTAAGCACTCCACACCTTGTGTCTGCTTTTTTGCTGGTACTAACAAGAACACATCTTGGGCCCTAGGCAGAGAAACTTAAATTCAAGCTGTGTTTTCTTAACTTTACTTAGAGCTTAGTATCAAAAAGCCCCACAACACCAAAACAAACGAAGAATCCCCACAACCGAACAAATATAGCACCAAACCCAAAACCCACTACTTGTTTTTGCAGAGGAAATGTGGCCAGAAGAAAGTAGGTATGACTTTTGTAAACAACTCAAAAATTTGAGAAGGACTGTTTCTAGAATCCAATTAATCTAGATGCTTGCTGGCAGTGAAAGCGTCTCAGATGGAGCTTGTCAAGCAGAATCACTTGGCCAGTAGTCACACACTTATCAAAATTTTGTTCCTCAAGCCTGGTGAAGTGCCTGCTAGCCAAGAAAGCTATTTTGCTGTAATGCCATTTTCTTGATTAACTTGATTTACATCCACTGCTAGGACATTTAAAAAGTGTTATATTGCAGTAAGCATTAGGTATTATGAATTAATGGAAAGCACAGTAGTAACACCCTGAGGTACTGGCTAGACGTCACACAATAAGTGGTGGGTTTACTTCTGGTAATTTCTACATGGAAGGTTTTAACTTCTGGTGTAGCTTTACCAATAAAAAGCCAAAATTATCTTCCATGTCCTCCACTGCAACTGTCAAAGTGATACTTCCACATGTTCTCTCTTCAATTACACTACCTTTCACATATTAGCCCCAAATATTTCTATTTTTTTTTCACTGCAAAACTTAATTTCCATTACTTTCTACAAAACACCTAGCATTTTTGAAGTCCATCTAAAAAGATGGATTACTACCTTAGTTTGCTTTGAAAAAAACTTTCTTTTCATCTTTTTGTCTGCTGTGGGAATGAACAGAAATGCTACCCTGTTGCATACAATTCTTCAACAATTAAGCAAGGGCTCTCTACTGTGTTAGCACAGTTCCTTTCTCCTCAAATAAAGCAAGCGAGGGCAGCCACACAAACATGGCATCAAATACTACTCACAAGGAAAAAACCTCAAACAAACTCACACAAAAGCCAAAACAAATAAAGCAAAACCAAAAATCCCAAACAAAGAAATCAGATAAAAATATTTCCCAGAAGCAGTATTTTTGGTATTTTAAGAAAGTTATTTTCTGCCACTGATAAAAAATCCATCAGGTCTAATATTATACTTGATTAAGCAGGTAGAAGAATGGCAGGTGAGGGTGTTTTTAACCATAGCTTGCAATTCTCTCACCCCAGCTCTCCATCCTCTCATTGAGTCTCATCGTTGTAAATACAAACCACAAGTATCTGTATTTTAAAACTCAGTACTACACCCTTTCTTGAAAAGGACAGGGGGTTTGTTTAGGAATCAGAACATCTTCAGATACAGAAGATGTGAAAAGTGCCAGTCTAAAAAAAGTGTTTAAAAGTCAAAGCCCAGAAAATAATTACATTTCTATTTTGGTGAAGCACTTGAGCATGTGCCCACCTTGAAGTGCTGACATAAAAGCTTTCTTGAATAGAGATGAGTCTTCTTGCATCCGGAAGATGAGGCACACACTTAAGTCCTTGTCTGAATCAGCATCTACTTGAACAAATATAATCTGCTTGATTTCCTCTTATTGTTTACAGACAGAAAACCTGTAAGGACAAACACTAAAAGCATCCCGATAGGTGCTAAAGCCACTCTCCCCACTATATCAGTGGGGGCTTTTGCCTTTGGGATTAACTTTGTTCCCTCTCTGAGCTCATGTTACTATGCATTACTCAAGAAATACAGATACACACTTCAAGAAACATCCTGGAAGAAAATTCAGTGCCACAAGATGTCTCGGTAATTGCCCACAGTGGGACACTTGTACAGATGATATGGCCTGAAAATAAGGAAGTTATGGCTCCACTACCAGTGAAGGACTCACTTACAGAAATGTAGAGTTCCTCATAGACCTAGACCCAGATTACTTAGCATTAAAAATCAGTGAATCAAAACTGGAATGTTTTTTTCAAAAAAGTTTATTTAAAAGTGATCAGTAGAAATTGGTCAGGTAAAGAAAAATGGGGAGCACTGCTTTTCTCTGAGTCCATCACACCTATGAATCAGGACATACCATTTACAGATTAATGATCCCTATTTCAGATGCTACAGACCCCTGCTGCATACTGAAGTACAGCTCAACCTTCTCCTGTGGGTTAACTATCTGTTACAAAGCCATTTCGGTGAAGCCACTGGGGCAAGGAACACCAGAGTGAGGGATCATGCTGGTGGACCCCTTCTGCAGCAGCTAAACTGCAAGGAAACCCTTGGCAAAACCAAGGAAGAGAAGGCAAGAGAAACAGAGAGAGTGGGAGGGAGTCAGTTCCAGCCCTTGTCCTTGGGTGGGCAGTGAAAGCTTCCAGGGAGCAGCATCTCTGATTCACCGTGGGCAGAGGCAGACGGACAGTGGCCTGACCCCCTCAGGTAGAAGAGCAGTCCCTGGGGAGCACAGAGACCAGGAGCAGGCAAACAGGGCGTGGGGCGGCAGTTGGCGCAGGCAGGGTGCACGGAGCAGGGCACAGGCCCCCTCTTGGTTCAGGGTAAGAACTCAGCTAGTGATCATTCCCTCCCCGAAGGGCACCTAGCCATGGTATCCATTTGGGCAAAAACTGTTGCCAGGAGGACAGTGGCAACCCAGACAGAGGTGCCTCTCAAGAATGCAGCTTGTTCTTGACAATATCTCTAGGCATATCAAGGATGAGGGGATCATTAAGAGCAGTCAAGATGGTTTTACCAAGGAAAAGTCATGTTTGACTGGTCTTATAGTCTTCTATGAGGAAGTAACTAGGTGGATAGATGATGGTAGGATGGTAGATGTGGTTTATCTTGATTTCAGTAAAGCATTTGACACTGTTTCCCACAGCATCGTCATAGATAACCTGAGGAAGTGTGGTCTTGATGACCAGGTACTGAGGTGGATCATGCTGCTGGGAGAAACAGAAATGATGCTATCCTGTTGCATACAATTCTACAATTAAGAAGCAGCTCTCTACTGTGTTAGCACAGTTCCTTTCTCCTCAAATAAAGCAAGCGAGGGCAGCCACACAAACATGGCATCAAATACTACTCACAAGGAAAAAACCTCAAACAAACTCACACAAAAGCCAATAACAAATAAAGCAAAACCAAAAATCCCAAACAAAGAAATCAGATAAAAATATTTCCCAGAAGCAGTATTTTTGGTATTTTAAGAAAGTTATTTTCTGCCACTGATAAAAAATCCATCAGGTCTAATATTATACTTGATTAAGCAGGTAGAAGAATGGCAGGTGAGGGTGTTTTTAACCATAGCTTGCAATTCTCTCACCCCAGCTCTCCATCCTCTCATTGAGTCTCATCGTTGTAAATACAAACCACAAGTATCTGTATTTTAAAACTCAGTACTACACCCTTTCTTGAAAAGGACAGGGGGTTTGTTTAGGAATCAGAACATCTTCAGATACAGAAGATGTGAAAAGTGCCAGTCTAAAAAAAGTGTTTAAAAGTCAAAGCCCAGAAAATAATTACATTTCTATTTTGGTGAAGCACTTGAGCATGTGCCCACCTTGAAGTGCTGACATAAAAGCTTTCTTGAATAGAGATGAGTCTTCTTGCATCCGGAAGATGAGGCACACACTTAAGTCCTTGTCTGAATCAGCATCTACTTGAACAAATATAATCTGCTTGATTTCCTCTTATTGTTTACAGACAGAAAACCTGTAAGGACAAACACTAAAAGCATCCCGATAGGTGCTAAAGCCACTCTCCCCACTATATCAGTGGGGGCTTTTGCCTTTGGGATTAACTTTGTTCCCTCTCTGAGCTCATGTTACTATGCATTACTCAAGAAATACAGATACACACTTCAAGAAACATCCTGGAAGAAAATTCAGTGCCACAAGATGTCTCGGTAATTGCCCACAGTGGGACACTTGTACAGATGATATGGCCTGAAAATAAGGAAGTTATGGCTCCACTACCAGTGAAGGACTCACTTACAGAAATGTAGAGTTCCTCATAGACCTAGACCCAGATTACTTAGCATTAAAAATCAGTGAATCAAAACTGGAATGTTTTTTTCAAAAAAGTTTATTTAAAAGTGATCAGTAGAAATTGGTCAGGTAAAGAAAAATGGGGAGCACTGCTTTTCTCTGAGTCCATCACACCTATGAATCAGGACATACCATTTACAGATTAATGATCCCTATTTCAGATGCTACAGACCCCTGCTGCATACTGAAGTACAGCTCAACCTTCTCCTGTGGGTTAACTATCTGTTACAAAGCCATTTCGGTGAAGCCACTGGGGCAAGGAACACCAGAGTGAGGGATCATGCTGGTGGACCCCTTCTGCAGCAGCTAAACTGCAAGGAAACCCTTGGCAAAACCAAGGAAGAGAAGGCAAGAGAAACAGAGAGAGTGGGAGGGAGTCAGTTCCAGCCCTTGTCCTTGGGTGGGCAGTGAAAGCTTCCAGGGAGCAGCATCTCTGATTCACCGTGGGCAGAGGCAGACGGACAGTGGCCTGACCCCCTCAGGTAGAAGAGCAGTCCCTGGGGAGCACAGAGACCAGGAGCAGGCAAACAGGGCGTGGGGCGGCAGTTGGCGCAGGCAGGGTGCACGGAGCAGGGCACAGGCCCCCTCTTGGTTCAGGGTAAGAACTCAGCTAGTGATCATTCCCTCCCCGAAGGGCACCTAGCCATGGTATCCATTTGGGCAAAAACTGTTGCCAGGAGGACAGTGGCAACCCAGACAGAGGTGCCTCTCAAGAATGCAGCTTGTTCTTGACAATATCTCTAGGCATATCAAGGATGAGGGGATCATTAAGAGCAGTCAAGATGGTTTTACCAAGGAAAAGTCATGTTTGACTGGTCTTATAGTCTTCTATGAGGAAGTAACTAGGTGGATAGATGATGGTAGGATGGTAGATGTGGTTTATCTTGATTTCAGTAAAGCATTTGACACTGTTTCCCACAGCATCGTCATAGATAACCTGAGGAAGTGTGGTCTTGATGACCAGGTACTGAGGTGGATCATGAACTGGTTGAAAGGAAGAAGTCGGAGAGTTGTGGTCAAGGGGACAAAATCTAGTTGGAGGTCTGTGACTAGTGGAGTCCCTCAGGAGTTGGTACTGGGAGGGGTGTTGTTCAATATTTTCATCAACGACCTGGATGAGGGAACAGAGTGTGCCCTCAGCAAGTTTGCTGGTGACACAAAAACAGGAGGAGTGGCTGACACACCAGAAGGCTGTGCTGCCATTCAGTGAGACCTGGTCAGGCTGGAGAGTTGGATAGGGAGAAACTTGATGAAATTCAACAAGGGCAAGTGTAGAGTCTTCCATCTAGACTAGATGATCTTTTGAGGTCCCTTCCAACCCCTAAGATTCTGTGATTCTGTGAAAGCAAAAAACAAGCTGAACCATTAACATCAAGTACTAGTGGTCTCAGAATATTACTGGTAAAATACTCGGCAGTTTATACTTCTTTTATATAAAAATGTGTTGACACAAGTATTTCACATCCAACACATGGTCATCCACCTAGGTACATGAATTATACTCAAAACAAGAAAATGAACTATTGCTGAGATACAGTCAGATGTCACTATCTTGTTGCATACAGGTGTAAAAGTGGAACTACTACTCTATCCATTTTCCATGCTGAAAAACACCAATCTAATCATCTTAGATGGGGGGAGGGGGGGGAATAAACTATAGGAAAGTTAAAATAGTTAAAAAACATTGAAAACAACTAGGAGACATCCCCAGAAGTCACATCTGTTATGAATAAAATCATGTGAACTAACAAAAGCCTCTTCTACACTCACATGGAGAAGATGACAGTATTATATCAGTGAATATGAATTAAAAGCTGGAAAGACAAGAAATTTTATACAGGAAGCAACAAACATAAAAAGTAATTCTGTGACTAGTGCTCAAAGGTTTTTAAGCACAGCAAGAACAAATGGATCTCAATAACTGCATATAGACTACTAGTGAAAAGTAGCTGCATCCTGTAAAGATAAGAAAATATTTCTGCATCATCTTCAGTTACTGTTGGAATGTAAGTATCAGTTTAACATTTAAAAAATGAAGTCCTCAAGAACACAAAACAGAAAAGCCAAAACCATCTGCAATCATACAAAAAGAGCTGGCTGAGACGCAACCTGAACTACTGAAGTGGATTTTCAATAGCTTCTAGAGTCCTAAAAAAGCTCAGCAGTACCAGAAAATAACGCAGTGATGGAACAATACTTTACACAAAGGTAATGATCTGACTGGTTTAACATCAGCAATCAGTAGACCTGGCACCAATCCTAAAAAAAATAATGAAATGGCTAATTTATGGCACAGTTAGGCATTAAAAGGCATGCAATGTAATCAAGGACAATGAACATGTGCTTATGAGAACTATATCTTGCTTTCAAACAAGCTTTTGCTGGTAGGAGGGTAAACTTGTTAATGTAATAGATCTCTGTAAAGCATTAGATTTGAGCTTCAATAATGAATTATAATTATGCAAGATCAGCATGGCATGCCTAACACAAATTCATACAAAGCAGTAGACCTGAAATTATTATTTTAAATGTGGAGCCACTGTTGAACAGCAACATTTCTGGAGATGTGTTCTGAGACCTAAGCTATTTCTGAGATATTAGCTGACAGTTCAGGGGAGGAGAAAATCCTCACAAATTAAAGCCATTAAATTTACGGGTTATGCACCCACATAAAAGAGAGAGTGGGCAGCAACCCCAAGCCACTTAGTTCATCTTGGACAGTTTTTAAACTTACACACACACTGCCCAAGCACTGAATTATGCATCTTCTAATGATACAGATATCTGGGCCAGGCAATGGGCACACATACACACAACCTCTATTCCCAAGTTAGTCATCTAGAGCCATTTGCTCCAGTTCAAGAGAAATATTTCCATGAAACTTGCTGTGAAAGAAGCCACTTTACCTAAAGAACTCTGAAATACGGAGGAAAAAGCCAAGTCCTATGTGCCAGTGTGATATGCACTATGGAAGAGATCAGATGTGGCATCTATTTAGCAAAAAGAAAATGGCAAAATAAGAGTGCTTTTAAAGTAGCTTAAAGATTTACTAAAGACCTGAAAGAACAGTCTGTCCAGGGAGGTTGTGGATACCCCCTCCCTGAAAGTGTTCAAGGCACATTGGACAGGGCATTAAGCAACATTGTCTTGTGAAAGGTGTCCCTCCTCATGCACAGGAGTTGGAACTAGATGATCTTTAAGATCGCTTCCAACTCAAACCATTCTGAGATTCTAAAACTTGCTTTATAATGAACAATCAGGGGAGCTCAGACTATTTGACTGTCAGAGAAAATACTAAAGTTTTTTTCTGACTGTATATCAACATACGCACAGAAAATAAATTTGAAAGAAGGCAGCATTTGAATTTAGCAGAAAAAGAAATCATTATATCCACAGCATCCTGAAGCTATACCTGGCTGTATTTACACTAAAATGAGGGATGTACTCAAGGAACAATGAAGACAACTGAACAGTTAGTTTACTCAGCACAGAAACAAAAAAGGCAGGATACTACACTGCTCCTACTGCTATTCCTTTTCCTACTGACAGTTTATGTCGTATGGGAAAAAAAAAGTCAGATTGTGCCTTTGACAATATGTCATTCAGGCACATCAGTACAAGCGTTATGCTGGTAGTGCTTGGGCTGGGAGAACATAAAATAGTTTGCTGGGTTCTTTTGTTTTAATGCAAAATGCCAGTAAACTGAAGTTTTATAGTTTTCCAACACTTCTCAAAATCTAAGCAGCAGCTTCAGGCCAAAATTCATCTAACAGCATCTTTTACATTTGTACTATCCTGGTATCACTGCTGTAAAACAGTGAAGTGAAACTATTTCATACCTACTGTTCCCTGTGCAGTCCAGCATTAACAAAAATACTGTCATCTCCCTGGAGCATTAAGATATTTTCTGACTACCTTGTCCCAGCCACTGCAATCTTAGCAAGATACTAACTGCACAACAAATAATCACAACCTTTAGCTTTACCACTAACTTTACAGATATAACAAAAGTACTTCCAGAATCTATATACTAATGTAGTGTTATTATTCCATGTTTAGATTTTGCTGACTTCCTACTAAAAAAATTTATAATCAATAATGATTTAGGCAGTATCATACACATTCATTTTCTTAGTGTCTCTCAAGTCACTGTAATTGAATAACTTTGTTAAAACTACTATGACGGTAAACTAATAGTTAATTTTATGTTAATCTTCAGTAAAATCATAATAAATAATTTACTGTCTTGTGTAAATCTCAACATATTATTAAATACATTATTTAAGCTGTAAAAATAAGACCTTTTAAAAAGTTTAAGCATTTCCTTTAATTCTGATTTACATTGCACTCCATGAGTGTAATGATGAGTCCAGAAGATTTGGGCTTTAATGAGGGCCCTGAGTACTGATGAACATCTGGCCATCTTAAATCAGGATGTCTGCTGAGAGTGGGCAATTTGAAAAACCATAGGTTATCTATTGCCAAAATTTCAGAAGCAATGCCAAAAATCTAAGAAATTAGAAGGAAAAATGCTTTTGCTAGCATTTAACCCTCTGGCTGTCTCAGGTGCCTGGAGAGAGTGACCAAATTAATTTAGTCAACAAGAGAGTGACACAGCAAATGAGTGAAATTTCACTCTTTTCATGGCTGCAGTCAGTTTTGATGAGGGATATGAAAAGCCATAAGCATTTTATCTCTATCAAGGAAGAGAAGTGAAACCTTCCCATAGCTGTACTAGACAGACCACTGAAAGTCACTAGAAAACAGCAGCTGTCCACAGGTGAAAGGTGTTCATCGCTATCTTGCTATCTCTTCAGAAATTAAACACACTGTAGTTGTAAGTATTCCATGTTATAAATAGCATCACAAAGTTAAGCAATGCATTAGAACAATTTAGTAAAGAAAAACTTTTCCACTAAATCTACTGACTAGTACTTCTCTCAACAGCTGGGACAATGACTGGAACCCGAAATCCAGAGGGATGTAACAATAGCAGATTTATTATATTTATTTTTAATTTTACAATTTTCTTTACTAGTTACTGTAAGATACAACACAAACCAACCAAGAACATCCCAAACTATGATTAACTGTCACAGTAAGCTGAAGGACAACATAATCGAGTTATCCTGTGCCTGAAAGATTATTACCTCTCTCTCCCCTGGCCATTTTCTTTCCTATGCCATTACACATCCCATTAGTTTTGCTAACATGTGTCTTCCATCCTGCTTTTATGCTGTCATCTCTTACAATAAATTCTACATTCTTTTTCCTTAAATCAATATACCATCAGCTGCAAATCTGCAGTGATTCAGCCTTGCTCTCTATTTACTCTAATAGCCATTCTCACCAGAGCTCTTGTTAAACACAATGTTTAGGGTCCAAATAGCACACCCATGATGTCAGAAGGAAACAGTGACTCCTATCTGAAACTTCCGTGACCAAACACAGCCAGCCTCACATGTGCTGGTTGCTTGTTCTAACAGCACTGTACATGTGCCAGGTTGTCTGAGAAAGAGTGGGCTAAGGGGAAGAGAACTTCATGATCACTGGATGAAGCCCCAGTGTGGACTTTGACCATGCTAGACCCAAATCTCAGATCCCACTAGATTATCAGAGGCAGCCCACTGGAGAGTGGACTCAACCTTGTAGGTAAACTTCTGGGTCAGTCTCACTCTAGCATGTGCTACACTTAAGTCCTCAAACCAAGGCTGAGTTACTCAATTAGTTTATAGAAATGGCATGCTCTCTACTTTATAAATGTGTTATATTTGACTTCCCATGATATAGTTAAAAGCAAGGAACCCACCAACACTGTAAAGGAATTTCCATCCTAGTCATTTTACAAGTAAAATCATCTTTCCTGAATAATCAGCAGATCAAACCACAAAATATACCTTTGGAAACTGAAAACATTGACCCAGATGATTCACAGGATTAACAGAAAGAGTTGGTGCTTCCACAAACAAATGAGAAGCCAAGGGAGTCTAGAAGGGAGATTTCACAGTCCTCATGCATTTGGAGATAGAAATCTGTCATTAGGCTCAGACAAGTGCTGCTTGCATTTTCTTCAGTAAGGGTTAAAAGAGCATAAACTAGAGTTGTTTGAAGTAATTGGTACAAAATAGCTGTCAGGACTTATTGATTAGACTTCATTTTACCAAATGTTAATTACTAGATGTGCGTGACCCCTGTATTACAGCAGAAAGGAAATGGAGGTACACGAAGGATGGCTTTTAGCCTGAGGTGTCCCATGTGTAACTAGAGCAGAAAAGCAACGGTGTGAACATTAGTTTAGTTCTCAATAAAATGTTTTATTCTCCATTTGAGGCTTTAGGTTTAATATCTCACACTATGAGACAATACTTAATTTTTTCCTGCATATTTCCTCTCTTAGCAAAGGTACAGAACTCATAAAGTACTTAAAGCAATTACACTTTTGAATGAGGTATGTTGAGCTATGTTTAAAACATTGCTTTAAAACCATTAAAACAATTAAGACTGTGAACAAGAGATCCTTGTACTATTTCACAGGAAGAATGACAAAGTGCTTCTGCTGTGCTGTTGGTGTTTTGTATCCTGTCAGTTGTAGAGCTCATGTCCCCAGTCACAGGCAGTTCTGCTGTGCTTGTTTTCTTTAAGTTACTGCCTCATGGTCAGGAATCAGAGTGACCGTGTTACTCAAGTGGCATTTCTTGGAAGGTGACCAAACTGCTGCTCTAGGGGAATAGGTAGTTTAAATGTGTCTTCTGGAAAACTAGTATTTCCTCTAAAGTGACTGAGACAGAGATAAAGAAAGAGTTAAATTTATGGGACACAGCTGCTACAGCTTAGAATAACTACCCATTTTCACCTCAAGCATTCACATGGGGAAAACTAGTGGTTGCAAGTACAGTGTCTTTAGTGTAATTTAGTCACCAATTGGCATGTAATATGACCCTCTATTTAATTTGATCAACTGAAACTGAAACCATCCATTGCTTAAAAATACAATTTCCAGACTTTTTTTTTTTTTTTTTTCCCCTACTTCATTCAGGATGGTTGCTGGATAAATTAATTCTTGGCTACAGATAGTTGCTATTTAATTAATGGTGATGAGCACAAAGAAACGAAGAAAGATATAACCCAGAAAAGATAGACGCTGACCAAGGAAAACTTGTGCAATAGTTAAGGGCAGCTACAACCATTAGAGCACATGGGACTTATAATTTATGTCCTTTTACTAGTATACCACAAGATTGTAATTTATTTCCAAGGAGCTCTTGTTAAGCAATATTTCACCCAATTCACAGGCAAACACAGACTTATTAAAGCTTTGCATGTGATTCCATGTGTGACACATCTGCACAACATCTGGGCACGGAACCATTTCCTTGAGTCTCTGTTCAGAAGACTTGACACAGCACAAGTCTGTCTCGTCACAGGTCAGACAAGCTACAGCCATATGAATAATACAAGAAAACACACATTTCAATAAGAAGAGGGGGAAAACCAACAACAACACCAAAACAAAACAAAAAAGCAACTAATAACTAATAACTAATAAAGTAAGTTTGACATTATACAGTCTAATGCAGGGAACATCACCTTTTTTACCTTTCACTTTTATTCCTACAGGGATTTTGCTTTTCAGCCTCTGAGTTAAAATACTTGTCCCACACAGATATGGCAGAGTTCCACCTTGATTTGCTGCCAAACAATATGAAAAATTGATTTGGCTAATGCAGAGAGCCCTTGGTAGATGACCAGAGACACATATACAGTAAACAATAGATAATGCCCTTCAGAGCCAAAGAAAACAGCTGAAGCACTCTGAAGTGTATAAATTTCCAGGACTCAAACATTTGTAGTATCACTTAGCATCCCAACTACACCACTTAGTAAAGCCAGATACATAATGAGGCCCTGAATGATCCATCATCACTGCACAGTATCTTGATAAAGATGCCATAAGTAAGAATGCAAGCATGGCAGATACTGCTACACATCAAGCATGGGGAATACTGATATCTAGCTTTCCCAAGAATCAAGAGCTTTTGGGTATGCCCTGTTCCACCAGCACCACAGGACATTTATGTTTGAGGTTGTCCTTTTCTCCAGCCACAGAAAGCCACTTGTATTTCCCTTCCATCTTGCAAGTGTTCTTCCTTGCCTCATTTTATTTTTTCACGTCACTGGCTGTACTGCAAATTGTCCAATAACATTGTTTTCATTAATCTATCCTGTGCTAGTCTGTTCTGAGAGTAGCTTGTGTCAGCAGCGCATTTCTGTAGCTCAGATAATTTTCTCTCTTTTAAAATCAGGGCACTGATCATCCCTCTGTTTTGAAAGATGCAATAAGATACGACATATGTTCCCCCCACCCCTAATCAGGATCTTTCAAAAAAAGCTCACCACAGCATTTCTACACTGTCTTCCATTCTCTTGCAATGCCTTTCAACATGTATTTCAACAAGCAAACATGCAGGAGGAGGACACTAATAGGCATCTGAAGTGGAGGCAGTTAATGAGACTTGTACTCAAGGGTTCTCAATTAGGTGTGAAGCCATCTTCCTGGAGGATGATGTGGATTATTAAAGTGAAGTACTTCACAGAAACATCTGACTTCCAGAGAATCCCATCCCAGTTAGTGAGGAAAAAAAAAAAAAAAAGTGAAAACAAACAAAACAACAAAAACCAAAGCAAACAAAAAAAAAAAACCCAAGAAAGTAGTTACTACTGCTCAAGAGGTATACCCAGTGCAACCTGCCATGGACTATTTAACGGTCAGGATTTGTCGTTCAAATATAACATGGTTTTAATTGTTTATGATGCATAGTACTTTACGCTGACTATAACTCTGCTACAAGTAACTACTTGACAGGGAAAGAAAGAGACAGCCACAAAACAAAGCCACTCACTTAAACCACTGTATATTTTCACTGTGAGCCATAGAAAGAGGATTGTCCCATTTCAGCACTACACAGAGGGACAGAAATTTTTTACTAACCTGTAGCCCCAGCCCACCAGGATACATCATTGCACATTTTCAGAATAAAAAGGATGGAGTGGACAGAACTAGGAGAGCAGCAGTGCCCAAGACTGGCCCCAGCTGAAGTAGCCCTCACTTGAGTAAAATGATGGGGGAACAGATTTTGTATTTCTCCCATCACTATATGCCTACATGGGATTTATCTCAATCTAAGCTTGAAATATTTTTAAGTAATTATTTTGTGTCTGTTTCCCTCCACAGACACTGAGATGGAGGAATACCACAGCTAAATACAGTATTTCATGTGGTTCATGAGAAGGAAATAGATACTTTAATTTTGAGGAGACTTAATTTTATGTTTTGTGTGCTCTCATATAGGCAGCATTTGCCATATTGTCTGTGACAATAAAGCTATATACGTTATAAGAAATGAAGAAAAAGTCAGGCAGCACCTTGGTACCAAAAAATAATTTAGATGTGCACTAAGTGAAGCAACTCTCCCATCTGGCTCTATCCATATCTCTCCTCTCCAAGATAAATTTCTAATTTATTTTTTTGCACATTTAATTAATGAAATAATAAAAAATGTGCTTTATCAAGCCCTGTGTGTATTTGTACTTATATTAGCAAAGGCAGCACATAGTTTGGAAGTTAGCCATTTTCTGTAATCTCAAAAAGGCTTTTCATCAGCACACTTAGAAATATGTGCTTCCTGTAAATAATAAATCACAGTGTTCTTACTATTGGTTGATTCAAAGGAGGTTATTTTAGACAAAAAAACTATGTCAGAGCTTAAGCAACACCCCTACCCTTGAACTGGTTAAAAATGCACTGTTGAACAGAGGCTGGAAGCAGCAGGGGAGAAGGCAAAGAGCACCAACTAACGCAGGTGAGAGATGCAAATGAATTCTTCAGCATACTAGTGAAGCAGAAAAAAATGCTCATCTTCTTCTGGGAGTCCCAGTGGGTACTGAGTGACTCACGTGCAGCTCTGTGATTGACTGATTACAGTGCTGCCTTTTGCTGATCAGCATACAGTCAGTCTCATATAAAAAACAGAACACTGATCTTCAGTCATCCTAAATAAATTTTGCCCCAAAAACATTTTAGTGTGTTTTTTTTAAAGAGTTACATGACTGCACTACAAGCTCAACATGAGACACGCTAGCTATATGCTAAGCAAACAGCATAGTACTTTTTTAAAAAGTTATTAATTTATTTATTTTTTTTAATTCAACTGTAAGATCAGAGTCAAAGGGTAGACACAAGCCATATAAATAGATTAGAGTAATGTCAGGAATCTGCATCCAGTTCTTCCATGTCCATGCTCCAATCACCAGTCTAAACTGCTTCTCACGTGGACAGTTGTACCAAAGAATAAAGTAAAAAGGTGGGCAAAACTAACTAGGCAGGAGATGTGGACATTGAGCCTTTCACTTGCTGAATTACAAGCTATAAAACTTGCTATTGATGCTGCATTGCATTCAGGTGTTCCAATAACTTAGCAGCAGCTCAAACAGGGTTGCCAGCTCCAGACAAAATATGGCAGATTGAACAAGTAAATAGGAGGCAAGTGTACTCAGATAGACCAGACTGTAGATACAATTTACCAATAACTTCATTAGTAGGAAATATATTATTATTGTTACTACTACTACCATCAAAGTAACCAAACCAACACCCCAAAACGTCACTACCATGCTATCCTGGTGCAGTTTTGATAAGCCTTGGTTCACACAAATCCACCCATAATGCTGGCAGAGATCTACTGCTACACATAAAACTAAAAATGAATAGTGACAGCAAAAAACTCAAGATGATTGTCATGAATTGAGGTATCCGATCAGTATCAAACTAACAAGTTTAGAAAAATGCAAAAATGCAAAAATGCAATTGCAATGGTTTACCATTGTACAAGCTGCCCTTTTTTCAGAGAAACATAAATTATATAATTTAAAGATTAATTTACCCACTTAATTCCAGACAACTAAAACAGGGTAGGATGAGTCTAGCAAGATTTGTTCACTATTCATAAGCAGCTTCTAATATGGATTTAGAGTTTAGCATGCAAAAGTGCTACTTTTCACAGTAAACTGCAGATTTAATAGTATTACACTTTGTTAATTCTGCAGACAGAGCTTTAATAGGACTTCCCAGCTCACACTTTTAAATTAACTCTTCACTCACCAACAAAGCAGTAATAACAAAGGGGGAGAAAAATAACCAACAACAACAAAATATTTTAACAAGTAGAGGACCTTCCTGTTCAGCCTGAGGTAGATAAGAGGTGCTTTGGTCAGGACACAATATCTTCCAGTTATAACTGCTAATATTTAGATTTCACATGCCCCCCCCAAATTCCATTATTCTACTGCCTTAATTTAGCTTTATTTAGAATCCTTCAGCCTTCAACCATCAACTCCCCACCACCACCACACCTGCCCAAAAAACCTGACTAAATTGAATGGAGGGGACCTAAAATTCATTGCTCTGGGGAATGGGATAGGTAAGAAGTGTGAGTGAATTAATAATTTCTCTAATTGAAATGAATTTCTGAAATCTCAAAGCATCCAGCTGAGTGCTGTTTGATCCAAATGGAGTCTCATTAGCTTAATGGACATCAAATCTGAATACTGGATATCAGTGAAGAAGCAAAGGATAGCAATTTCTCTGAAATGCCAGTCTTACCAACAAATTTATGAGGACACAGAAGACTTAGCCTTGATGGACAAGGATTAAGTTTGTGAATGTTTAAACAACCTGGATGCACACAAGTTCAAGTGACTTGATGGGATGCACTTATGAGTGCTGGGGAAGCTGGCCAACACACTAAGTTTACACTGAATTATCTGTGAAAAGTCATGTGATATGGGGAAGAGTCACAAGGACTGGAGGAAAGCAACTGTCACTCCTAAGAGCAAGAATGGAAATAGAGGCCTGTCAGCTTCACATCAGTCCTGGGAAGGTGGTGGAGCAAATCCTCATGGAATCCATTTCCAAATACATGAAATGGATGATGAGTAGTCAGCAAGCACTTGCAAAGTGAAAAATCATGCTTAACCAGCCTGACACCTGCAACAAGGTGAGCAGCTTGGTAGATAAGGAGGCAGGGGGATGGAATGTACAGGTATTGCTTAAATCAAATTTAGTAAGGCTTTGATGCTATCTCCCATAACATCGTCATAGACAAATGGATGAATCACAGGGTAGTTCCTAGTGACAGGAGAAGAGGCAATAGGCACAAACTGAAATACAAGAAATCCTGTTTAAACAAAAAAAAAAAAGAGGTGTTTTTTTTTACTCTAGGGGTTACCAAACACTGGAATAAGATATGGAAAGAGGTTGGAAAGAAGATGTGAGATATTCAAAATGAGACTGGACACAACTCTGAGCATCTTCCTGTAGTTAACCCACCTCTGAGCCAGTGTGGGTAGGGGGAGCGCACTATGGACCAGATGATTTTCAGAAGTGCCTTCCCACTTCAGTGATTCTGTCATTCACCCTCAGAAGAATCACAAAATGGGCAGACAGGGGATAGTCTCCAGGCATCTAGATGCTGAATATCAAAAGACATCATCCTAATCCTGCTCATAATTATAAAAGCATGTGACCAGAAGTGAGCAGATTTACAGTCCCTTCTAGCAAGCAGATCTCGAATTTGTGAAAGCATCCAAATATTTTGCTGACAAGACGAAGCCCCTTCAACTCAGTAGTCAATACTGTGAAGTGTTCACAGCTGCTTCCAACCATGCTGAACAAAACAATTTTCCCATCAGCCTCCAGTAACTCTAAACAGTACCCTAGAAGAGCTTTAAACTCAGCAGAGCTACATGATCTAGCAATAACTTCTTGTTGTGCTTCTAGCCTGCTTCATTGTTTATTCATTCAAGTCAGAATTTGTTTATCTTAGGTTAAAATTAGGACTTTTCCAGATATGCCTTCCTTTTAGCTTTATAAACTATCAGCACATTTGCAATGTTGCTTTGAAGGTGATGCTTTTTCGAGTTATAATTTAACAGATGCAAACAGCCCACACAAACCAACTTCCGCTTTGAACCTCAGCTGTTAAACAGGCAACTCAAACATCATGATGCAGACTGATCCAAAGAGCTACAGAAAGAGTTGCCAGCATGCTAGTCTGGTATTATTCCATTATTTCTGTACTGTTGCAAGCAAGAGTTAAAATTGTCTATGTTGACTTCTTTTTAACTCTCATGTTAAAATGTTTTCTTGCAAAATAACTAATAAAACAGAGATGAATGGATTGGCACTCAGACATATAGCAAGGCCTCACATTAAGGTTTTAAGAATTTGAGGGAATTCATACTGGTTCAAGTTCTGCCTGTGCAAAATGGGAAGACTTAATTTGTAAATACAAAGTTTTTAGACTGAATATGTTCCTACTATTTTTGTCTAATTGAGAAGTAAAGCCGTATTTCCTACCAATTTCCAGAAAATCTGGGTTTCTTTTTTTTCTTACCAGGCCAACACCATAACTTTAATATTTATGTATTTCTCTCATTTCACTTCCATTTTCAAAGATTTTTTGCAATTTGAGAGTGACTGAATAGCAGGATTGAAACAAGTTTCTGAAGACTGCTGCTGGGGAGAAAAAAGCAAACAAAAACCCAAGGAGTCCTTTTCTTAATGGCAGTTTAGAATGGTAAGGGCCATGCATGGAGAAGCATGCTGGGCTGGCAGCTTCCAGAGAGGCTTTTCTTTCAGTTGCCATGACACTTGTTTCCCACCACCAAGGAACCCCCTGAGGGAACTAATATAGAAATGTCCAGCACACATTCTTTTTAATTAAAAAAAAACACAACAGAACTGGCTTTAAGCTTTGGAAAAGAGCAGACCTAATATGTAGAAAACAAATTACTGCAAATTGATAATCTTATAGGGCTTGACTATAAAGTCAAAAACAAAGAGAGCTTCAGATGAAAGCAGGAAACATAAGCTACAAGTCTCTTTATTTTGTTGCCTACATTCCTTGAACAGGGGAAGCCAAGACATCTAACTCCAAGTTGTCTATTCTTGTAGAAATTTAAGTTTCATTTCAGCTCCTCATACCATGGACTGACACCCTTTCCATCAGAAATCTGTCCTTCAAAGCTGGTTTCGGCTACAAATTGGGCTACATGTCTCCCACCCCCAACAGCACATATCACCTCATCATCTCTGCAAACCTGTTCAGCTCTGACCCCACTGCATTTCACTGGAAGAAATGTTCAGCTGTGTGTGGTAGAAGTCTCAGGAACAGTAGGTGCACCCACCACTGCAGGGCGCAGATAGTTTTAGGTTCTCCAGTGTGAGATAAGGTATAGCCAAGCTACTGGCTCAGGGAAAGAATAATTTAAAAAAAAAAAAAAAAAAAAGGCACTCAGAGAAGAGAGGAAATTAAAAGTGAGAGACTGAAGCACTACTAAAACTGCCCTCACAACTGGAGGCAGAATCATTAATCTTTTCCAAGCTCATTAAGAGCAGTTATACTTCTAAATGTTATCTGTAGATATAATACTTTGAGGCTGTCTAACTGCAGGACACTTTTCTTGGCAACTATTACACTGCTGACTGGACTTGGCAACCTGCAGTTGATAGGTTGTCACTTTAGAAAAGTCAGTCCTCTCGTGCATGGGAAAGTTCCCATTTCAGAATCACAGAATTTTCAGAGTTGGAAGGGACCCCTAGAGATCATCTAGTCCAACTCTCCTGCTAAAGCAGGATTGCCTAAAGCACATTACTCAGGACTGCATCCAGGCAGATCTTGAATATCTTCAGAAAAGGGGGCTGCACAACCTCCCTGGACAGCCTGTTCCGGTGCTTTGTCACCCTCATCATAAAGAAGTTTTTCCTCATACTTAAACAGAACTTCCTATGTTCCAGCTTGTGCCTGTCGTCCCTCATACTATCACTGCGAACTACTGAAAGAACTACTGGTTCCATCCTCTTTGAACTTCTCTGGTTCAGAATTGTTGCTCCTTCTCCAGTGCCACATCCCCTATCATTTACTGGTGTGCTGTGGAATACTGCTTAATATGCAATGTTCTTGGCAGAGCACATCTTCTAAGTGATCGATCATAAGAGTCTAGGAAATAGACTTCTAAGTACTATATCAGCTTCCTACCTCTTCTCTGAAGGGCAACCCATAGTCATTAAAAAACCAACCTTAACATTAAAATTATTTATTTGAAACTAAACAGAGATTACTTTTTAATTAAACACACTTTGTTCCTCTTGAAAGTGACAGAACACTCCCCTGGAGCCCTCTATCACTGTATTTATCAAATGGTTTCAGTGGGAGCAACAAGTTTCTCTTCCCAAACCACTTTGCTATAGAGCTTCAGTTTTGCTCCAAAAACAGGGAGAAGAAAAATTCACAATAAGAAAATAAAAACAGATCCAACTAATCTCAGGTAATGCTACAGCTATGTCAAGAGACTTCTACTACCATGAATCAGCTCCTGCATTTGTAACTGGATACTAAACAAAGCTGAAAAGTTTGCATTTAAAAAAATATAAATAAAAAATAAATCAAATCTGTTTCAACACTGACAAAATCTGGAAACATCTGTAGCTAGAGTTTTGTTCAGACAAATGAAGGGTCTGGTCTATCTTTGTGATTCTCGTGGAGCATTTATAGTGACTAAAAGTCAATAATAACCAGGGTTTTCTGTACAGGGGCTGTAAACACGGAGCAGCAGAGAAGTCCTTCTCAAAGAATTCTGCATAACAAAACATTGCCAAAGAAGCATCAGACAACAGTTTAAGGAGATGCTGAGAAGGTATCACTAGCAATAGATGCATGTGACTGCAAAACTAGTCCATGTTGAGCCAGAAACAATAACAAAGCAAGTCAATCCTCTTCTCACACCTCCTAGAAGGTACTGGGAGCAATGTTACTGCAGTCAGAGGAATTATGTCAGCACAAGTCAAAGGGCTGTATGTTGAAAGCTATTGGGACTGTTTGAAAAGAGAAGGGTGGAGGAAAATAGACTCATGCACATGCTTAGGTCTTTCTTTTCACAACAAAATATTTGTTGTTGTTTTTTTAAGCAACAAAATCCATTTCAGAAAACTCAAAATATTCGGTGGATTGTCTTTTCTTGTTGCCTTCAGTATACTTAGACGGTGGGGCTGTGTCATCATATTGTCATAAGAATAGACTGATTTACATTGGCATTAAACCAGAATGTAACTAGAGGTACTCACAAACGTCCTGTAATAATCCATTTCTCCTTTCTTCCAAATTCAACATTTCCAGTCTAATTTACAGACAAGTATCTGAAATGCATCCAAACTATTATCAAATCAGCATGCTAGGTGACTGACATTCACCCTTCAATGAAAGTCTCTTGGAAAAGAGCTTAATGAAAATTCTACCCCAGAAGTCTGAGCTTTTTAATGACTAATAGAAGTGTCTTTCCAGGCTCACCTTTCATTTGTTATTTACTCAGCAGTATTTACACACTGTTAAGACAGGCTAAGCCATATAGGAGATAGACATACAAATACAAACAGAATTATAATGTCCTGGTTCAAGATAGCTGTGATAGAAAAATACACTGGCAGTGCAGCAGAACCTAGGCATGAGTCACTCTGTAATGTTTAGATAGATCTTAAAATGGCTGTGATTATCCTTCCTACTCAAGTATGGGATATGCCTTTATTGCCTTTGAACCATTTACTGCCATGTACTTCACTTCCAAGGATTCATACTGGAGGACACTGTCAGAAAGAGAGTATCAGTCCTGCAGCAAGCATCTTGGAAGACTTAAAGGTATCCACTGATCTTAAACTGCAGGGGAAGGTTTTGACCCCTCACTGTTTTAAGGCATAAGAGTAAGAATAAAGCCTCACCCAAACAGAAAGACAATTATTACAAAAACCCTACAGAAAGGTAAGTGAGAGTACCTGTATCTTCTGCAGAAGAGACCTGTAGAAACAGAGAACTTAGAGCAGGGAGAAGTATCAGAGGGGGCTGCAGCTGAATCAGAAGTTTACTCTTATTAGACAAGTAAAGCAGTCTCGTTCTTACTCTTGTTAGCAAACTTGTTCGAATACTTGGAATACACAGGTTCCCTTCAGAAAGGTCTCAAAAGTTAGTTTGCTAATCAGATAGAAAGGACAGGGTACAAAGTGGCATGAAGTTTCCTCCTCCGATTACAGCAAGCTGTTTCTTAGTTGAACAAACAGGGGTGCCTTTTAAACTTTCTTCTGCACAAGCACTAACAAGCCATTTCCTCGTAAATCCTTGCCTAGAGATACTTCCCAGGTCTTCTCTTTCTCCCCAAGAGGGGAAGCTCAATCGCCTTCTCTTGTAACAGAGAGTGACTGGCTGAAGCAGCATCCTCCAGGGCAATCACAGGATTGCCCCATAGATTAATTTTTGGATTGGAAAAGGTCTTTGGAGAGATGCAGAAGGCACAACAAAGAAATTGCCCTTGCAGTTTCTCCCAGAAAAAAAAAACTACTAGGCCTTTCTCTGAAAATATATCAACAGAAAAAGAAAGAGAGAATGGAATTCATGTGGGGAGGTATAAATATTTTCTGCTTCAAGGAATGGACTGCAGTGTGTTTTAGGGTTTCTAGATGCTAGGAATAGTGGTATTTCATGCTTGGTTATCTAAATATTGTTCTATTTTATTTTAAGTCAACATCTGTAACTTACTGTAGGTACCCCACTCAAAGACATGTCTTCAGATATAAGACTACAAAACTGCAAAAATAAAAAGTAATATCCTGGATTACTGTAAACTAGTTCAGTTGTAATTTTGAAAAATGTATTAATTATCTGGGGGGAAAGTGACCTATTCTTTATGGAAAGGTGCAAGGAGAAAATGAGTAGAGGTAGAATTTTATTTTATTTTTCTATATTCTGAATTCCATCTACACATGTTAATTACTGATATCATTTTACTCTGGCATCATAGTAAGCTAATAAAATGCTATTATTTCTGTCTATTAAAAAATTTTACTCTGCTTTTTTGTTTCTTTTCCACTTTAATTTAAAGTGGGCTTCATCAGCCCTCACCACAAGCAAGATCTATTGATACATCTCAGCACAAGTTAGTGACTTGGCAAATAAAACACAACTTTCTCCATCCAATCAGTTCTTCAGACTCTGTGCAACTATGAGAATTCAATTACACAAATTCCTAAATTGTGCAGACTTTTTTTCCTGCTAGCACTGACCCTTTACATTCTTCTATGATTGATTAGGCCAATAGCAGCAGATTAAACTTCTTATGTCAATAGACTTCCAAAACTTAGCACCCATTAGAGAGGCAGCTGTGAAAAAACTTTCATTATGCAGTTCATTTTGTTCCCCAATTTACCACAGTTTAAGCTCTAGCAGCTTTCTACAAAAGGCACTTCAGTTTTTTCCTTCCTGCAGTTCAGAGGTGCAAGGCAGATGGTCAAAGATAGAACATGTTGCTACCAAGTGCTCTCACCTTAGACTGGGCTTTCCTTGCCAAAACTGAGGCTGAGACACAAGGAAGGAAGGAAAAAAATGTTGCCTAAAGAATAAAGCAACAAGGTTTGCATTGAAGCACTATGTACTATTATACACAGATAGCAATCTATGCCTTGACAACAGCTTCATATATTTTATAAAACTATAAAATGCAAAATAATATGAGAAGAGGCATATCTGCAGCCTGTTAGGTTTGTAGCATTTGCTACAAGCAGGAATCAAGAACCTTTACAAATAGTGAGCATTGAAAGAGGACCCAGGCTTTTACACATTTTGGAGTAAAAACAGTAGAAGTTCAAGGTTTGGGCCATGAGTACTTTATAAATGTCTCTATGTATTAAAATTTCTTTTCATCAAAGTACTTCTGCCTTAAAGAATTTCTACACTGAGAAACAACTACGAGAGAACACTGAGATATATAGAAAGATGGCTATGATATATTGGATAGTAATGATTCCACAAAACCCTAACTGGAAAAGAGAGCCAGTCAGTTTCATCTAAGGAGAAAAAATAATCTGTTGTTCTTTATGCACTACAGGTTTTCCCAAAGGTAACAAAGCAACACTAACATTTTGCAAGCATGAAACTCGTAGTTTAAAAAACTCAAAGTCATACTGTTAACAAAGGCCAAGAGTTGTTCACATTTGTTGCATTCAAAGACCCTGCATTTTAAAGATATTCTCATTTGTAAAATTAATTAATTAATTAATTAATTAGTTAATTAATATGTAAAAGAAACATTTTTTTCTGAATTCTTTAGGGGTTAAAAAAATACAGACCTCTGTAAACACTTGAAACCTGAGTTATATTGAATATATCAATTGATGTTTCATGTCCAGTTTGTTTAAATTTCCTATTAACCACACTAAAATTCCTCTTGCTTAAGTAACTTTAAAAAAAAATAAATTAAAAAATAAGAATTGAATTAAATCAGCTTGTAAAAAAGACTTAGCTTTACCAGTGGAGATGAAATGGACTGCTTAATATATAAAATGAGATTCCAGTATTTTCTTGATCTGAACTGCACAGCAGAAAACTTCTATGCCAGAACAGAGAATCAAGACAGTTAATGGGTCTTAGCCATGGTAGTCTGAAAAAATGTAAAATTTAAAAAAAACTTCAAACAAACAAACAAAAAATGAAAAAAAAAACCCAAAGCAAAGCAAAACAAAAACAAAAACCAAGAAAAAAAAATAAATAGCATTAAGATAGGTTCCAAAAAATCATACTTTGACTGAGGTGTGAAAAATACTAGCTATTTAGTTCAAAAAATCCAACAGGCTGTTTCGGCAACAATTTACTCCTGGCTAGAGCTTAAAAATTTTACTTTTTCAAGGAGACATTTACACAAACATGTAAAGACTGAGTAAATATGTTATGTGGCAGAGTGGTTCATAATAGTTCATAGCTTCTTGTTGAGATTGCATTGAATGTGCAAGCAGTAACCATCAGGACAAAATCCTGATTCCTCTTTGAAAAAATTAACTGTTTTAACTGAAGTGTACAAATAATATTGGTCAAGCCTAAAAATGAGCTCAGAATGAAATTATCTCCCTCAAGTATATATACCTCTATAGCTGAGATCTTTTTGATGTGTGGCTTGCTACTTCCTTTATAAAAAAAAATATTCAAAAGTAATCAGTAACAGCTCTCTAGTTGACATGGAGCAAAGGCCCTAATTTTGCACCTATGAAATCTAGGTAACAGGTAGAAAAATGCCAAATAAAACTCTAACAACCAGATCAGAGTCCAAAATCAGCATTTTCTCAGATACATTTTACTGATTAAATGCTCTCTATTATTGCTCAACACCCTTTCCCCAGAGGTCCAGAGGAAAAACAAATAAAATCCTGTCTCTTTACATTATAGCTTTTGATCGAAAAATTGAATCCTTTGTCATAAACTTTTTCATAATCAGTGCAATAAGAATATTTATTTACTTATTTTTATACAAAGGAGTTTTTATGTTACTGCAATATAGATGTTAAAACAGCCTGTTATTCCATATTTGAAGGACCATGTCCTTACTGCCTACCAGCACATGCTGTCTTGCTCAGTCTTTGTGAGAAATGGTCACAAGCCCACAATGGATAAGCAGGTTTTGTATCTGTCTGGGGAGCAGGAGAAAACCAGGAGATGTTGGTTTCTGTTTTAGAAAAAATGCACAGGAATGATAAAAATTCTAGGAATAATATTATAGGCTAATAGTCTCTGCCAGCTTCCAGCCTCCCTTAGCCTTACAAAGCACACTTCATGGAAATGTATCGTCTTGTTGAAACTGTGAGAGATAGAAAGGCCTTAGCCATCTACTTGGCTCCCACCATCTCCAGCCTATTTTCACGTCAAGTCCCACTTATCTGCTTAATCTAGTTTGAATTTCAGAAGGCCACAATCTTATCCTTGTAAAGCCAAATCCAACGTCACTAAAAATGCAAAAGCTCTGCTGTAATTTGGGTACTCTGAATGCTTAATAATATTTTACTGTGGTTTTATATATGATACACAGTACTAAAAAGAAACGTTAAACACTAGCTAAATCACTTAAAATAGTGCAATTTGAAAGGAAACTACAACTCTACAGTTAACATGTTTCTCGTAACAAATTTACTTTTACATTAAAGGTTTTAATAGGGAGCTATTTAAATGGATCACCTTATAACAAGTAGAAATACATATATCGACAGCATCTGATAAATTTATAAACAAGCACATAAAGACCTGAATCTGACATACTGGTGAGTCACATGCAGCTATATTACCCAAACTTGAGTTAAAGGAAGAACTGTGCCAACCATGCAGTTTTTTCCAAGGGAGCATCACAAATAATGATTCACAGAATTTAAAATGTTTTCAAGTCAGTCTCAGAACCTTTCTAATGAAACTTATAAAACATTTTCTTTCAAAATATAAAAATATTTCAAGTATTTTTAAATCAGACAGAATTACATCTAGGCTGACTAATTCCATGAGACAAAAACTAAATGTTGTGAACGATATTATCTCTATATTTATTCCCAGTACCTGATTAGACACATGACTTCAAAAGATCTCAGGAGATGAAGTTGTATTTTGAATACCTATCTGTCTAGTAGCCTACATTGGTGAAAGATAATCTCATGAAAGAGGACAGTGACTTATATACAGATGTATTTGGAATAGTAAGGGCAAGAAGGACAATCTTATAAAAAATCATCAGTGCTTTCAGTGAGTTTCATAATCTATGGTACAAATAGTGAACTACAGTGTTCTCATTCTGATATAGCATACCAACAAGTTTCAAGATTTCAAGACAAGTCCACTTCCATCTTGTCTTCACTGTAACAGGCTTGTAGTGCAGCTGAATGCAAGTAAAAATACCATCCTTAATGATATTTTATTATAAAGGGTACATGAGATCTTGATGTTCCCCACCATGAAATAAATCAAACAGAAACTGTTGCATAACTCACCACAGCTAAAGTATGGAAATCAAATGTCTAATTAGATGTCTAAGGTTCAGCACTAGGATGCCTATTACTTGAATTGTTGGAAGGGCTTACTTTTGTTTTTACAAGCAAAATATTTTTGTTCTTGTTTGTTTTGAACTTGTTCCTACTAGAGTCAAAAGAAATAGTAGTCGGGAAAATCTGGTTTTAAAGTCTTCTGTTCCTAGTGAAATAGAACAGGGGAAGAAAACAACATAAGGCAAAAATAATCTGGAAGTTAAACACATACCACAGTTGCAACAAGAGCCACAGAAGTTCAATTTCAATTATCACTAGAGATCATCATCTTCACTTACCAGATTTCCACAGATTATGTGCAACATTAAGGTAGTAAAAAATCTGGTATATTGATGCAGCAGCTATGTAAACCATCTGCTGCTTAAAAAGTCAGCTGAGAGAATGGCTATGGACATACGGGGATACCAGCAGTGAAACAACCCATTAAGGATGAGCAAACTCTGGTCAAATCAAGCTCTGAAAACAACACAAGGGTACAGAAGGGACCATAATATGACAACTGCTGCTGGTCTGTGTTGACCTCAGGGCTCATCCAAAAGCTGTCAACACCTGTGGTGTTAGTCTGTTACCTGGGATGTCACTTACTCTAGTTCAGTATAACTTAAATGCTGTCCCCATCAGTGGAGGATCAGAGGGGAAAATGCAAACACTAGGGACACTCACAAAGGCACTCTATACCAGAAGTAATGAAATTATTTAAAATACTCAAAAATTGATACATCATGGAATTTATGTTCAGATCTTTTAAGTCCGAGTTCTGTTTCCAAAGTGAAGAGAGAGAGAGTTGGATCAAGTCCTTTAACTTAAATTTCTATTTTGGCTTTATCTGACAGTGGCCAGCAGAACTTCCACTGCTTTCTCTTTTCTCAGAGAAAGTGCTGAAGTGGAGTCAATGAAACAAGCCACTCAGGCTGATGTTTCTCCTCTGGGTGGCAAAAGTAGTTCTCAGGAAAGCATAAGACATGGGACATCTTTCCATATGGAGGAAGACATTATTCTTTGCTGCGCTTCCTTAACAATCAGATTGTAAACTAGTAGGTTGATATAACAGCAGCACAACAGTTACAGGAGCTGGGGCTAGAGATGGGTTGCTGCAATCATGAAAAAAGATACACAAAACAGGCTGCCCCAAAGTAGGACCAAATAAATACTTCCTACAGACTATCCCAATTTCAAATGTGCAAATGGAAATAAATGTTGCATCAGAAATTGCACTGAGACCATTTGATTTACCCTTTATTTAGAAATATTTTTTCTCACTCATAGGGACCAGGAATTTCTGATGTCTCATTCTTTTTACAAGTGTATTGCCTAGTCCCATTGAAATAGGAAACAACTTACAGTAATGTAACCACACGCACAAAAAAAACACACCAAAATCCCACATCCACTTACTCCCAAATACCACAATCTTAAATTTAAAGTATTCTGAGGAACTTTCATCTCCAAAGCATCCCACAGAAATATGTTCACTTAACATTTACAAAGGAAGCCATCTCTTTTCAGCCCTTTTATATTCTTCACCTTTTCATGAAGGGCCCTCATTCTTTGTTACTGGAAAAAGCAAATACTGTGTTTGTGGAAAACATAAATGCTACCCCCATCACTTCTGATTTGCCTCCTGTGTACGTACCTTCACTTCTTTTTCTGTATTTAGAGGAAAGCCTCAGAAGAAAACTTCATGTTGGTAAGGAAGTAGATGCAAGCCAGCTAGTAGGAACTTCAGAGTTCAGGTACTTCACTCATAACCAGTTATATGAAGAGATGCCTGTGGAGAGGCTGCTGCTTCCTTGCAAACCAGTGCTTTTGCTCTTGATCAGAATTGCCCTGAGGAGTAGCAACCGGAAGAAATGTTTTCTACCTGAATGTCCTGTCTTTGTCCTTCAATTACATCTAAAAATATGGTAAATACAGGAGAACCACAGAATCACAGGATGGCTGAGGTTAGAAGGAGACTCCTGATGTCACCTGGTCCAACTCTCCTGCTCAAGCAGGTCCACCTACAGCAAGTTGCCCAGGAGTGTGTCTAGACAGTTGTTAATTATCTCCAAGGATGGAGGCTCCACAACCTATCTAGGCAACCTGTTCCATTGCTCAGTCAGTAAAAAAGCCTGCAGTAAAAAAGATTTTCCTTATATTCAGAAGGAACCTCCTGTGTTTCGGTTTATGCCCATTGAGCTAAATTTGAGAGCAGAACTGAAGGCACTAGGGGATTCCCAAGACTGTTAGATCCCAGTTCCTGGTGGGCATAACAATGAATAAGACACACATTTTTAATGACATTCTGGTAGAGCTATAAAATATAATATAAAATAAAATAAACATAATAAAACAAAATAAAATATCTCTCTATATAAAACATTTGAGATTATTCTACATTATGCTGTTCCAGTTTTCACCAGTCAGGTTGCAGACGCCAGACAGATGTAAGCACAAATGGAAGCATTACTTGCAGGTAGCTTTTGTTTTGTCCAAAAGGAACTTGCCCCTTCCCAACACTTCTTTATGGAATATGAGAGAAAATTGTTATAGTAAGCAAGTATATAATTCAAACACCTATCTTGCCTTCCACTAAGGCCACAGAGCTCCACTGTACTGCTGTGTATCCATCTGTACCACATTTGCTGCTTGCCTGAAAAGTCTTTATTACAAAAGGAAGGATTTATTCACAGTAGATTATGTTTCCTTTTCTCCTTCCTCTTGCTATCTTAACTCTCTTCCAGATATTTTCCTTCCTTTATGCAAGGCAGAGTTAAATGAGATGATCAAAATGAGGCAAGGAAGATAGGTCCATCTGAGATGCATCACTTTATGATGATCCAAATTTTGAATTTGAATTAAGTTCATTACCAGAACAGCTGTGCTGCTTCTATCACTGCATACACAAATGGGTACAGTTCTTAAAATATTAAGTTCTTTTACTTTCACTTCTCATCCTCTTAGATTCCCTTCTCTCCTTTCCTTTTATTTTGAGCTTTCTGGGAACCTCTTTTCAATTACTCCATTTCAATTTCATTATTTTTTTTTCTAGTGTGCCACTGCTCAGTTTCTAGTGCTACAGTATCAGCAGCTTTATGCTGGTCTCTCTATCCATGTAAAATATTCTGGCACTGAGAACCCCCTCTGGGCACATTGGTGCTGCAGGTTGGCTCAGACATGAGTGTCAGCCCCAGTCAGCTAAGGAGCCACAAATCTGTGGGCTTCATTCAGGTTTTTCTAAAGCTTGTTCTTAGAAACCCAAGCATCAGCCCAAGGGTTTTGATAGACCATGAACTTCTGGAGGTCACACAGAAGTTGGAAGTGGCCAAAGGGTCAGAAGGTTTGGAAAGGTGTGTTGAACACTGGGATACTCTCTGGGAGGTCACTGTGGGTACCAAGCAGTTCACAGCATCTGATCAATGAGGTTAGTCAGCCTTTAATTTCCTACATCTGTAAAGAGCTTGTTTTCTTGTCTCCCTGGTCTCTCAAGAGAACAAAATCTGTACAACAGACTATTGCATCTTCTCAAAGTTGCCAATAGATTTTTTTTTATTAATTATCCTTATAATCACTGCTCTTTTAATAGAACTCTAAGCAGTGTGGATTATTTAAAATACCCACTCAGTTTTAATTACAGTACTTTAAGAGATTCTTTTTAAGAGATTCTTTTGTAACAAAGATTGTTATCATTAGCTCTGAGACAGCACTAACAAGCTGTAGCCATTGTGTCTTTTCCTTCTAACAAACAGAAACCATCCTTATTCAGATTAACATATTTGCCTGGTGATTTTGCTTAAGACATCTATCAGTCAGCAATACTAGAAATAATGCAAACAATAACTTTGCCCCACGGAAACACATTTTAAGCTGATAAGACAAAAAAAAATACACTTCCAGATTAAAGACTTAAAATTTTCCACACAAAACTTCCTGCAGGCATCCATAGTGCAGCTTTGTGCTGTCTAAAGGGCGTATTCACACTACTAAAGGTAAAGCATCTAAGTAAGGAAACTAGTTTGATAGCACCTCAAAGTCACCTTCAGGAGGCTAAATGGGGAAGTGAGGTTCTGGATGGCCACAGTAAGACATGAGGACCCTCAGGTATTAGAAAAATTGGTCCATAGGTTTAAAACTAAGCTTTTTGCCCACACTTCTGAGAGCAGGAAGGACATCGTGTCATGCTCAAAATCCTATTTATGGATAACAAGGAAACATATCCTGTGTTTAAAGCTAAGAACTTATCTTTAATATAATTGAAAATTTAAGTCTGATCACTGCCTGTCCAGAACTAGTTGCTACAGAAAAGGAAATTATAATAGCTGTGACACTCTTAGCACTGTTTTGCACAAAGATCTCAGTCTGTACCCCATTTCCTGGTGTTATGCTAACCCTTCATTGTTCTTTTTAGTCTTAAAGTTGGGGTTGATAGAAGCTGGGAAAAAAGTTTACTATATGTGGTGCCTTTTACATGTTAGATACTGATTCTGTGTTCTCTTTGTAACCCCTAAAACCAGTTTTGTTCACCTCCAGGTCTGCATTTTTTTATCTAGTAATTGGCAAGTTGTTAGTATGTGTTGGTTTTCCCTAGCCAAAACACATTTCCTATAACCTCATGCCAGTACTCTTCTACAGAACATACTGCATCTTCAATTGTCAAGGCCTCCTCTTTTCACTATGTCAGTTATGTTAGAGTCATCAGTTTCTGATTCTACTCAGAATAACTGTTTTTAAATGCTATTTATATAAAAGGTTGTACCATACAGAGATTAAAATAGGTTTTTAAAATTAGCCATAGATACCTAGTTAAATAAACCACTATCACAGGTAAACCAAGTGAAACAAATCTGCAGGCAAGTCAAGAAAGCCTAACAAAGGTCAACCCTGAGGCCTTGCAAAATCAGTACAGAGCTTGTTACAAGCAATGGCAATGCTGTATTACAGCACTGCATGGCTACAACACACACAATTTTTAAAGTGCCTCCCAGTGAGCCACATGACCTTATATTAATTTAACTGCTAGTTTCTTTAATACAAACATGAAGAGGGAATGAATCTTTTAACTTATTCCAGACTTGGAAGCATCCAGTAATTCTGCAGCCATGCTGTAGAATGTGTCATTCAAGGAAAGAAGGTGAAGGTGTATTTTATATCTGTGGTCTTGCATTCCCCATAATGCCAGCAACCCCACAAGTAAGATACTCTTTATATCCAACACTAATCCACACAGACTTCAAAACTCACAGCTCTTCAGTAATTCAACTCTACACACCATCAGACAAGGCTTCATAGACAGAAGCTTGAGAATTTTGCAGCTTGTGTACTTGAAATGTTAACAAGGCTACCATTCAAACTTCACCTGGACTCCAGATCTCATTATTCTCGCTGGCTGCAGCAAATGCACAGTAATGGCTACATTTCCATCATAAAGAAATACACTTGTTAAATTAATATGTTAATTTAAAACAAAAGGCAACCTCTGACCTGAACTGGACCAGTTGCACCAACAGAGAAATACAAAGATACATATCTGGGCAGAAACACCCTTCATACCAAACCAGGTAGGCAAAATCCACAAGACTGAATTCACAGGCTTTTGATTCAGTAAAAAATTAACTGGTACCGCCAGGACACGTTAAGAGTACACATGGATTTCTGGAAAGCTTGATGGAGGGAATACTGATAATTTAACAGGTGTTATACAAACGGAAAGATTAATATTACTCCAGCTTTCCTATCTAAGAAGGTTTCAAATATTAATGCCTTTTTCAAAAGTGATTTGATCAATACAATTTGTGCTAATGAAAGTAGAAATGAGTTAATAAAAACATTTACTTTTGGAAAAAAAAAAAAAAAAGCTTTCTGAGTGTTCAGATACTGAAGCCCAGCAAATATACTGACCCTTACCCCACCTTTTTTACACAGAGACAAGCCCTACAGCAAAGCAAGACCTGCTAAACATGCAGAAGAAAGAGTATGGATTAAGAGATACACTGCAACTCTGATAAGTGCTACTGTGAATGTCTTATCTGCAGAACCCACATGACAAATCACCCTACAACAAAACCTCATTGTGCCTTATTCATTTCCTTCTGACCTAAATCATACATTGTTTTTTGACTGATATGCTAACGATACAGAGGGGGAATGGAGGCGTGGTGGCAACTTCAGAATCACATTAACTAAGACGGAACTCTGAAACCAGATACATTTGTGTCTGTGCAGAATTTTACCAAGGTCCCTAGAGGCTATACTTGCAAAACCACTGAATTTGTCCACTGTGCCTTTAGCCCTCTCGAGGCTTTGCTAAGACAAATGGCTAATTCACTACTGTCAAATGTTGCACATTTCATGATTAAACACAAGTCTCCTCGGAGTTGGCTTCATTTATTTCCTCTGCAACGAAATATGTGCAGGTTTATATTTTCACATTGCTACATAAATGCAAGCAGTTTATAAAATGCTAGAGGAACTATCAAATCTGAATCTTTCATTCTAACATGAAAATGTGTTTTTGTCACTCTTTTTTCCTACTATCTGTTGTCATATAGTTATTTAATGGCGTTATTTAATTGTGTTTAAATAATGTTAATAATTGCCAAGCTCAGTCCCTTATGAATTAAATTAAATCTGATTCCAGATCTGTAGACATTAATAGAAAGGGTGAAAGCTTGCTGTTCAAGCTAGCTATTGCTATTAAGATTTATATATTGTTAATTATCAGTACTCCCTTATTATTCAATAATTTAATCTCAGAATTAGCATAGCTAACAAGAAGTACTTTGTCGTATAGTATGTCATGACCATAAATGCTTATTTAACACCCAATGAAGATAAATGCTTGAGACAGGTGGTGTTGTTTGGTTAGTGATTTTGTTTTGAGTTGGGGGTGTTTGTATTTTTCTTTTAAAGAAGAGCTCTCTATATTATAGAGACCTTGTATATGACACAATCTCTATCGAGTCTGACTTCTTATATGCCCAAGGCTTCAAAACAAGAATAGGCTTTCTTAATTCACCACCCCACCTCAATCTCTGCTGTTACAAACTGTTAGAGCAGTCCAATGGCACTGCCTGTGTTCAGCTTTTTCAATAAAGAATCCACCTAGAAGAGGGCTCTACTGACAGAGAAGCAAATAAATGATTTTCTGATGTTAATTCCATCACTATACAATCATGTGCACACACAGTAGTCCTCCCTCATCACTGTCCACAAGGACCTCTGCCCACCTGCTTGATTGCTATCCAGCCCTGCCAGATTTGCACACACTCAGTTTGCTCTCACTTCAACCAACAAAAGCAAGAAGAGTGCTCAATTTACTCTCCACTGATATAAATGGCAGTACTTACAGTCCCTACTGTAAGCGGAACCAAAGACACATTATTGAAATTGCTAAGCCATGTTGCATAAAAGCTTAGGAAGAAAATGTGTTTCTGATTTAAACCTTGCCAGACATGCAGAGCACGTAACACAAGTCAAACAACTCAGAGAACCTGGCTGTAGCATCTCAGACTACCAAGAAGCAAGAGTCTACATTCTGAAGCAGGTAAGATAGACATAGGGAACAGAATAACAGGTTAAAATTATTCTTTCCATTTTCTAAATCAACCTAATGTCTGAACAGCTGTGGCTGTTGGAGTCCTAGCATCTTCTGCTCTCACAAGTCGGAGAGGCATAAGGCATGACTTCAAGTTACCAAATGAATCACTGAAAACACAAGATGTTGCAGTTTTCACAAACAACTACACCAAAAAGTATATGAGACACCTGATCTTACCAGCACTTTGTACTTCACTTCTTCAGCTTCAACACACACTCCACTCTCTTCACCTCTCTACTTACAAGTGTCCAAGGGCCAAGGAGAGGGCTTGTCTCTGTTTGGGGCTTGTGCCACCAGCTTGTGGTCTACTACACCTACTGCCATTTCAGTGGGTGCACAATACAAACACATAGCTCAGAAAATTATTATTTATCAAGAACTACAGGAGATATTTTTGGCTTATTTAAGACTAACACAATCTGACTTTATCTTTTGTTTGTGTCATGTCAATACCTACAAAATTTGACATTTAAAAAAAATTACACATTTTTTTGTATGTCAGTCTTGTGGGGACTAGTAACAAGAAATAACCATGGCAAGAAAGTAAAAAATGGTACCTTCTGAATATCTTTAAATAATTTTTTAATAACTTCTTGACAGTTACTATAGGCAAAACATGCATGCATTTTTCACAAAATGCACGTTGTATTATTGTCACTGTAAGGAACAGAGATAAATTATAGGTAATTTGCACTTTTAAGGTCCTGTTTCTATGGTAATATGAGCAACTGCCATTATTTCAGAGCTTGTTACCATGGTTATGTCAGGTAATTCCAGGGTTTTAATACCTTTAAACCTGAAGTGATACTTTTTCCTAATATTTTGCTGTTAGAGCAAAATCACAGCTCAACTTTAGAGGGAACACAACTCTTCCTGTTAAAATAAATACAGCATATAACACACTCATGTAAGGAGACAAGCCGAAGTGAATTACTTGCCATGCAACCCCTCCCTGACTCCCTTCTCCTAAAAGGACATTAGTCCTTTCCTACTAATATTTTTACAGAAAAAGGAAGGTGATTCCTTCAGGGTGTAAATCCTCTCACTATCCTCAGCTGCATAGACTGCTCCTTCTGGCTATCAGGCTCCCTGTTGAAGCTGCAGAAGTGGGGTATAGTAGGGTCATGATCTGTTTCTCCAAATCCCAACTCTTGAGAGCTGACCCTTCAGAAGTCTCACTATCAGTGGGGGTCATGGGGGAGCCTGTGTTTGGTCACTTTGCAAGTCAGCCAGCAAATCCAGCTTTTACGTCTAGTTCAAGTACCCCAGAAAGCAAATGGACTGAATAGAGACTTCTGGGGTAGTGGGGCAGCCGTCATTATTCTTGTGCTGACACAAACAGAATCAGCACCTTCACCAAAGCCCTGCAGGCACCTCTGGGAAGTTGAAAATGATCCCGATAACCTTTGTGTAGGAAAGAGTTAGCAGAAGGTTTCATGTTCATCAGTTGAGTGGTAATAGAAATTATTCTAAATTAAAACTAATTCATCATCCTCAGAAATCTTCGCATTCTAGCTGTGTGACAACAACCTGCCTTTCCAATGGTCTCCTTGCTCATGCCAACTACAAGTGCTGCTCTTGACTTCAGACTGCTGCCACATAGAGAAGTTTTCCAGTCTTTATCTAGAGAGGACAATTTATACTTTTCATTAGCATTTCTTTTAAAAACACTAAAGAACATCACCCTTAAAAAAACAATAGAACAACAAAAAAACCCCATACAAAATCCAAACAAACAAACAAAACTCCCCCAAACCAACCAACCAACCAAAAACCACCAAAAAACCCCCAACCAAACAACCAAACAAAAACCACCTGAAAACCCAAAATTTTAAAGCCACATGACTGTAGAGAGGAAATAGCAACTGTGATGTAAATGGACCCCAATGACATGATAGCAGGAAAGTTAACACAAGATCCCAAGATATTTAACTGTTTTCAATTAATCTGGCATTTTAATGCACCTAGAAAACCTTGTACTTCGGCTGTCAATGTTATGTCTGATCTACAGCTGTGATTTTTTTAAATTTAATTTTCTGATAAGTAATGAGGAAGTTTCATTGTAGTGAGCTGCAGTGTTCTATTCAGATGTTTGTTCATGAAAAAAGATATTAGTCCTTTTGCAAGTTTCATTCATCAACACTCAAAAGTCAGCTTCAGTTACACTGGCTATTTTATCCAAATAATTAACACATGTCTTACAATACAACCATTAATAACATTAAGACAGTGTAGTCCTTAGAACAAGGGAAAGAAGCACAGGACCTCAGAAGTCTGTTTGCCTGCCAATGAGTTATTAGTGAAACTTAATGTTGATGTTCCACGTGAATTGCACCAATCAGCTCTGGCTATGTCTACATACATTATCAAATACCTTGGTATAATACAATAGATCCATTCACCAAAGCAATTGCTGCTAAACCCCCTTATTACAAGCAGTTTAGGTTTTCTATCTCATACTGACCTTAGTGTGGTCTCCTGGACAGAGCATCCCAACCATGCATGTGGTTAAATACGTGTACTCAATATACATAGGATTTGTATTTTCTTATCAGGAGTTATAGTGCATTTGGCACACACCTGGAACTCCTGGGGAACAGGGATAATCTGAGCATTCACATTTCTATTGTAAACCAAAACAGTAATCTGGACAAAGCCTTTCTGTCCCCTTGGATGTTAATATTATTTTACACAAAAAAGAAAGCAGTGGAGGTTTTGTTTATAGTACACAAGTATGGTGGGCTGTTAGGGAACAGTAAGTCAGAAAATCACCTCTCTTTCTCAGTTGCTCCAGGGACAACTGTGAGTCTCTAATGGCTGAAACTCTTCTACTTCCATGTCAGAGTTCACAAAGAGAATCTCCAACTCTGAGAGAAGGGACAGATCCTGCTGAGCAACTTGCACTCATATTGCACTCAGAAATCTGAGTATGAGGAGCAAGTACATCTCAAATTCCTCTGAGACCAAAAGGGCTATCACTCTTTTCAAAACTATTTTATTTTCTAGTAATACTGCCAATGCTGTGTTACGTGGATTCACTGGCCCAGTTCTGCTACCAGTGGATTCTCCATTACCATGGACACATGCCCATGGCCCTCATTGGGAAGCATGATCATTTCAAAAAGTTTTAAGATTTCCTTCAGACTACTTTATGGCCAGATATTATGCATATATGTTACACATTTTCTAAGCTGATACACTAATGTCACCTAAGGTGTTGACATCCGTAGGGAGCACTCCTGCAAATGGCATGGCAAGCTGTTGCACAAAATTCTGCATCCTGCAATGCCAGCTGGCAAAAAGGTACCAGTCTAACCAATTAAACTAGTCAGGCATTTTCTAGTACTTACCAGTACTTAGTTTCAGGCTTGCAACATAAAAAAAAATGTAATGAGGTTTTCTGGAGCTCTTTGGACTGCCCTTTCTTTTTGAGATAAGTTAAACAATTTGGGTTTGCTCCCTGTAAATATGGGGCCTCTCCTGTTCAAAGATTTATCTATCAATATTTACAGGGTCAGCGAGAACTGTATTTACAGCCAATAACCTTTTATAGTACCACCACATTTCCTATTTGGCTATTCTCTTTCATTTTCCTTTTTTAAAGGCAACCTTGGACTCTGGTATGACAAACTCCTGGCATTTTCCTAAAGCTTAATAACAGTGGGCTTAAGTATGAAGCTTTAAAAAAAACCAAGACACCTCTTACCCTCCAGTACACACCAGCTATGCTTTTTCCATTATTACTTCTCCTAAAGATTGTGACATTTTAAATTATTTGTCTCATTTGTTCCTGATAATACTAGGTATATATTTCCTAATCTACCCACTGAAGTAGTCCCTGATTTAGTCAGATCATACAATGATCAACTGGAAAAAAAAGCACCCATAGCTGTTTTTATATATGATCCAAATCTCTGATCCTGATTTCTTAATACAACTTAAATGTTTCCACTTTTTCTGTTTCCTCTTCTTCAGAAGCTAACTACAGCATAAGTTCATTTGCATTCCAAGCAATTACTTGTTTCAATTTGGAAACAATCTCTCTGTAACAAAACGTATCTTCATATCTTTCTCTAGTCTGACAGCATTTTTCTAAGTTTGGTGTCAGAGAACTCAATGAACTAGTCCCATGATGAATACAGTCTTATTGTCTAAATTTGGGCTACTTTTTCTTGCCAGAGAAACATGGGCTAGAGGTGCAGGGGAGAAGCAGAGGAGATAGTGTATTCAAAGCAGTCTCAGGGATTTAAAACAAGCCTTCTATTGAAGTTACCTAGTGACCAAGACATGACAGGGTTTAAAAACTCAGCCAAGGAATGTTTTTCAGAAATTCATCTTTTATAGAAGCTACTTTAGTGATATGGAATTAATTCAAACTGTTAAAAAGTCATTGAGAGATTAATGTGATTTTACATACACTACATCTATTGCCCCATAAAATACCACAGTCAATAGAAGGAACTGTCTCCTACTATGATGGAACTTCACTAGGATCTGTGTAGAAAGTACGAATAAAATTCCACCAGATGCAAATTATACTCTTGTAACTCCCCATCTGCAAAACTAAGAAAACAGGCTCATGAGGTGGACATGCTTCCCTGAAAAACAGAGTAAAGGCTGTGTTTATTGAGAAAATGGTTTTCCAGAAGGATCTCAGGGTCCTTTGAAAATGAAGGAGCCAGCAGTAATATTGATCACCACTAACAGCAGAGACACAGGCTACCCAATTGCCCAATGACATAGAATACAATTTAACTGGCATTTTAGGGAATATTTGGCTCCTGCAGTGAGGTTCTTTGATAATTTCTCATTAAGCACAACAAGAGCAATTTGCTTCATTGGTTTCAAGAAGCAACTTGATCCATTTCTTAAAGCACATCTAACTCAGTACTTTCCAGTGTCAGGACAATGACCATGATGGTTCAGGATATCCCTTTGAGTTCTTATTGAGTTTGTGTTGTTATTATTACCACAAGACTAAGACAGGAAGGTATGTCCCACCCATTCTTCCCTCACACTGACCTCGAGGGACAACATCCAAGCACACACTGGAGCAGTGCCACTTCTGAACTGCTCCACTGAGCGGGGTGTGAAGCATGTAGGTGATGTGCTGCTACGTCAGCTAAGCAGAAAATTGAACTGGGCCAGAGGCTCACAGACAGCTCTGGGAAATTTCAATGGTGAGACCTACAGCTACAACCTTGGCTGTCTGGCATGTCCTACAGCATGTCAGGGTGGGTTTGCCCCACTGCCTCCAATCAACAGCAAGGGGAACCCATTCACCATGGGCTAGCACTTCGGAGAGGCAGTAAGGGGAACTGAGCATTCAAACAGTCTCTGTTCAACCTGGAGCCTAGAAGACCTAGGAATCTGAAACCAACAGTGGGAAAACATGGGGTTTAGCACTCTTAGAATTGTGTGTAACTGAGATAGGAAATCTCAGATCACTGATTCTAGTCACCTACAGTTCTGGACCTGGCCCTACTCTCCATCTCCTTCCTCATCCTTTCTGGAATTCCCTCAACAGCTTGTCTTCAATATCTCCATTCTCAGGCAAAAAGTGCACTGACTCCAAGTAGAGGAGGCAGGTCACAGTGGGTATTTCTCACACGACCTTTTCATCTACAGTTCCCTCCCACAGAAAGGACAAAGCCACATTTTTATGATAAATCAACCCCAGAGAATAATGACTATCTGAAAGAATGTTAACAATTAAACAATAATTCAGGGATTTTGAAATTAACTACCCTGTGTGTGAATAGATTAAGAGAATATTGTCTATGTAACACTGGAGAAACCAATTAAGCTTACCGTCTAATGAGCAATAATGCTCTCTCACATCTGCCAGCAAAACGAATCAACATAATCTATTGCAGGTGGTTGTGCTTTCTATTCACTATGCTACAGAAATGATTCAGCATGATAAATTATGGAATCATAATCAGCAATTGGTAATATGGGGGAGCTTACCCTTTTCTTAGTTTATAGGCTTATAGCTACTATTGCATCAGAAAGAAGCACTTGGACTTGTGTCCACAATTAACATCTACTCATAAAACATGAAAATTATTTTTTTCACCACCTCTTAGGTTGTCACATGGCATTTCAAGATCCCAGCCAAACCATAAATAAGGACAGAAGTTCAAGAATCATCAATTTCTGCCACAATTTTGCCTTTCAGAGAAATGATCAGAAAGTCATTGAATCAAGAGACAGATTTCCTACTTGCATTGCAAGGTGGATAACATTTTTCCTATTCTGTTTCTACCATATTTGGCAGTATCTTGTTATTCAATAATGCATCCTTTTCCCTTTGGGAATTCTCTCTGATAACAATCTTACACAACCTTCTACCAGTTTCCAAAGATTTACATCTTCAGTAGGGAAACATTTTAGTATATATTTGTGTATAAAAACCCTGAGTCCTTATAAAATGCTGTATAAGCATAAGCAAAAGGACTCCATATATTTCTAAGATTTGTTAAGATTACTGCTTTCTGACACAATGGACTCGTCTTGAGTCACATAAATGTGCAGAGTCCCATGGTAAATCCATGAAAATCTGATACAAAGGCATTGGACGGAGAATAATTAAATGAAAGAGAAATGTGGCCTATAGTCATTATCAATAGCTGCAACTAAAACCAGCACAAAGGTAGCCCATCCTGTGGTCATCTCAAAGTTGATATATGGCTCACTTAACTGGTGCTGCAGTATCCTTCATAAGAAAGAGTAACACAAATAAAATAGAAATAATAATATTATTGTGTTGTGTCCTTCAACATCATATGCTCCTGTACAAAGGAAACTAACCTTCATTTGATAAAAGAAATAAAGGATTTGCAACAGCTTTAGGGAAACAAACATTCAGTTCTAGCATTTGGAATAGGAGCTAGACACAGAATCCATGACATGGTAGGCCTCCAACGTGTAAAACTTTAAATACTTAAAATAGCAAGTGATACATCAGAAATTAAGTACTTTTTCAGTTCATGTTAGAGAGTTTCAAACACAAATAACAGAGGGTGGATTTCCCTTATCCCGATGGTACTCTTAACTTTATTTTGAAATTTACTCAAAAACCATTATTTATTTACTTGAAATCCTTACATAAACTAAACATTTTGGGGATTTTTTTTTTTTTTTTTGATTGCTTGTATATTTTGGGGTTTTTTGAGAGGCAAGCTATTTTTGCTTATTTTTCTTTACTTGGGAAGGCTGTTTGTTTGCTCAATAAAAAAACCCCAAAACATTTGCTAACTTTAATTCAAAGGCACTTTGGCTCTTGTTTTTCCTTTTGAAGGCAACGTACCTTAACTTCACAAAGCATCCCAAGGTCACTAGATGCTTTCACAGCCATTCAGCAGAGGGTAACAAACAGCATTCAGAAAATAACTGTGTACTTTTCACCCCTTCTACATACACTTCAACAGAACATTTTGCTGAAGGAATAAAGGAATAATGTCCCCCTTTTCAGCTCACAGGTTTCCTTGTAACATTTTGATAGAGTTCCTGACCAAGCTGGAGATATTCAGGGTCCTGAGGAACCAAGTGAATATTTTAACATTCACTGAGAGACTTGTCTGAATGTCTTACAAAACATGAACAAAGATACACAGAAAGAAGCAACTTTCTGATAAGCTACAATAGGATGAAATCCCCCACAATGAATCACAAAGATCTAGAAGGGAAACTGTTTTGTGATCTTCACTAAAATAGACTGTGACAGATATCAGCATAATACAGATATTTGAAATGTCATACAGTGCTTTATTGCTTGCTCTTTCACTGTTTTTGCTCATGAGGAAACATTGCAAAAAAATGTGGGGTTTTTGGGGGTTTTTTTTGTGGAATAATATTATTAGCTGGCATCTGAAGTAAGAACTCCTTCTTCCTTTACACAGGTGACAATTTCTTGTGAAAGAGACACTCACCCAGTACTTATTACTAGATATAACCCAGAAAAAGAGAGTAAAAAAGACACACTATCAAGTTCTGCAGGTTTACCAGGACACAGACAAGGGCTTACTGAACGTGTGAAAGTGCCAACTATTACAAGATATCTTGCAAAAGGGTCTCTTTTAGCATCAGTCATCCTCAGTGATCAACCTGTGATTCTATAAAAACAGAGAAATAAGAAAGCACATCAATGTGTGACCTGTATGCTTACTGTAGTTAAAGTGCTCTAATATTGTCTTTCTTAAGAGGTTGTACAGCATATCTATTTTTAATATTTCTAATATATTCACACCTACAAAAATAACTCCTTGAGGAGCAGGAGAACAATGTCATTTTTCCCTGTCAGCTGTTTTCTCCCCTCAGCTGTAATAGTTTCTTCCTCTTGCACATGGGAAGCCCCACACAAACGACAGAGATCTCCAGAATCACACTGTCATTATTTGACTGGAGATGAAGGTTTAAAGTCCTCATAAGAGCACATACACACTTTTCACATTTTCATTTCCCCAAATCCACAGGAGAGTAGACAATTAAACCACCTGCTTAAAACAAGACACTATAGAGACAAAAGTAGCTCCCTGATGTGGCCCTGTTTGTCCCTGTTCTTATCTACTATTAGCTGTTTTCCTCCTAATTCAGTTTCTAGGAACATTATAAATGACCACTCTTCATCTAGCTAAAAAGGGAATGAGACTATAAACCAGCGCACACTGAAAAAAAAGATAACTTCTGCCTCAATCTAGGACTGGAGAGGGCATCAAGAGCAAAGCCCAACCATAGATGTACTAAAGAAGAATGTGTCATTTCATTATAGGCTGTCATTTGATATAATCACCACTACAACTTGGAATCATAGAATCATTTCACTTAGAAAAGACCTTTAAGATCATCCAGTTCAACCATAATGCTGATGATATCAGATAGAGGTTGGTAGGACATTACACAACGTTATGATTTTTTTATGAACAGTTGGCAGCATGCTGTATTTGTGTACTTCTGACATTACCTCAGTGATTTCCAAATTTCGTATAATCTATTTTTTTCCACACCTTTTTTGACCTGCAGGAGACTTAAACTAACTTCTAAAATCTTGAGAATGGATGAAGCCTCAAGAACTTAATGACATGCATTTTCTGAATTAACATCTCTGCTGTCACGTAACTTGAGAACCCTATCAAAAAGGGATTTATGGCACTAGCTCTGATACAGTTCATCCTCACTCCTATTAGATGCTTTTCATTATTATATGGTGCTGTGGTTTTGCTATAGCCACCCCCAGGAGCTCTACCACAAAAGTGCTATCAAAAAGAGTGTAATAACTTTCATATAACTTTTGCAGAGCTTCTGCCTTTGAAGAATTTTTATTAATATTATATATATGTTGCAACTTTACCTATAAACCTTCCGATGTAAAGCTGTCCCTCTCCATTCTACAAATGTACAATTCTCGTAATCTGTAACAATTATAGGCATTTGTCATTCCAGGTATAATGTGTTTTTATCCTAAATGTAACTCCAAAGCCAGCTGTGCAAGCCTCTATCTATCTATCTATCTATCTATCTATCTATCTATCTATCTAACTATCTATCCATCCATCCATCCATCCATCCATCCATCCTGTGATATCAATGGCAAAACACAGAAAAGACATTCCAGTGGCAACATTAAAGTTAACTGTAAAGACATCAGTAAATTAAAAGTAAAGTTTTTCCATGAAGACTACATTACAGTAATGAATAAAAATAAATTAAAAACTTGTCTGATGCTTCACTATGCTTTTTCTAGTCACTGGACTTGTGTTAAGATTGTACAAAACATTTGAGCCTCCACAATGCAAACATAAATATAAAATCTAGTCTTCTTCTAAATTATGTCTAAATTAGAAGAGATTACAAGTCTCTATAGCTGTGTCCTTATGATAAGAAGGTAGAAAAGGATTCCAAAGAACTGAGAAACTCACAGGTAAGCAAATTGCTTTTTACACCTTCCTTGTATGCTCTACTAATCTCACAATTTTCAGTCTTGTATTTACATCTAACCAGGCACACATGAGTTTGACAAGCTGTTCATTTGTAAGCCCTATCCTGAACTTGTTGAAGCAAGAACACTGCACAAACCTTTTGTTCCCTGAAAAAAAGATCTTTTTGAAGAGGAAGCACACCAAATAGAACAAATTCTTGTCAGCCCTGAGGTCAAGTTATCTCACTGCATAACAGCAAAGAATAGAGACTATTTCTGTAACTTCTTTCCTAGATTTGCCATCTTCTTACAAACAGCCCCACCAAAGCAGCAGCTTTGTGACAGAGTTACATGCATTTATAGGGGAACACCATTTATTTTTAATACCATTTTCTAAAATGTGTAAGACGGGGAGAAGCAAAGGGTATGAGTAATACTCCAAAAAATCATATTTCTTTTAAAGATAAGGGAGATGCAGCAATAGGCTCTGTGTGGAGTATTTAGTGTATCAAATAGCAGATTGTCAGCTGCACCACACAATTTACTAAGTGAATGCATCAGTATGTAATTGCATGAAAGCATATTTACAAATGACCGATTCTTTGTAGTTCCATTGAATAGCAAAGGCCGTCATAACAAATTGCTGCCATTCAGGAACAGGTATCTAGAAAAAACTGACACAGAGACCACTTATGATTGTTGCCAATATTTTGCACAACAGGAGCAAACCGTTTTTTTTCCTTAACATTCATGGTTCTGCCAGCCTTTACTAGGAATTCTTTTGCCATGCACCTGGACACAATTACCCTTGTCATAGGAATTTCAGTAGTGTTTAAAACCAGCATCCATTAGTGCTTGCTTATGATAAAACATTTGTTTATGCACAGTTGTTCTACTGAGATGTTGCTGTGCTGCCTGTGTACCGTGTCATGCTGCAACCTCAAAACTCCAAGTACCTGTGAAGTTTCTGTAGGAAAAGTGATATCAAAAGGGTCACATTAAAATCTTTGATTTAGCAAAGGAAAAATATGACCTAATCTTCATTCTTTCCAAATAAATGTCAAATTTCAATTAAGGGAACGTTGGTGATAGTCTGCACCTTTTGTGAAATTGAACAAAGATGATATTTCATTCCCCTCTAAATGGAAGAATGATGAGCTGGGTTTGATTTAGATCAGTTAAAAAGGCCGTGGTTTTGGTTTTTTTCCTGATAAAATACAAGTGGAGAGTTACAAAAAATGTAGCATTTGTCCCCCTTGTCATAACTGACAAATAATGCAAAGAGTTACCAAAGAAAAAGCAGAAATCCAGCTCATTCACTGAGTTCCTGTAAGAGCAGCTTTAGTCAAATTAAAGATCAATTCCATAATTTAGAAGCGGGCAGTGTAATTTCATACTGTCACTGGTGGCTTCACTACTTGGTAGGTGTAATACTGATTTTAGATCAGCCATTTTACCTGTGTACATTCTCATCAGTCAGAGTATTCTCCTGCTTTCAGATTGCAAAGAATTGTTCTTCTACTTCCAACACATACCTGCTTTAACAAGATGAAAGCTGCCTCCATTTCAACTACTGTGGTGATAGGGAGGTGTTCTGGTTTGTTTTGGTGTTTTTTTTGGTAGCGGGGAAGGGCCACAGGATTGGCTCTGGTAAGAAGCTGAGAAGCTCCCCCTGCTTCCAAAACCCAGCCAAGGAGCCATTAGAGGGATACTAGATGTTGTCTCTGCCATTAGCATACGAAAGAACAGCTGTAACACCTGAGCAGAGAGGCACTTGGGGGGGAGAAAAGCTGTGCTGGAGGAGGAGAGCGTTCAGATAACTTACTACAGCAAATTAATTATTTTAGTAAAATTTTATTAGGCTATATTTCTATTGAATCTACTAATGAGTATCCTACGACTATCACTTTCATACAAAAAAAGGCTGAGGTAAAGCCTAGTGAAACCAAGCTTTGGCCTGTTGAGAATCACAAGCCTGCAGAAAGGACAGTGCTCATTTAAAACGATACCTTAAATGTACACATGTGCTGACATATAAACATAATTGCAGTCCTTATTTGATAAGCCACTTCTTGGGGTATTTTTCTAACTAAAACCAGATAAATCTGTCTGTGCCCTTTTCTCTTGTCATATCAGGCACAGAGATAGATCCCTCATGCCACGAGAAACACTGCTGATAGTCCAATCTAAGTACAACCCCTGAAAGTGCACCTTCTCTTGGTACCGAGATACAACATCTACAGGAGTGTTTCTCTCTCAGTTCTCTCTGTTGCTCTTTGTGAGTCCATTGGCTACATTAACATCAGGCCTTCCTTTCCTCTTCCTCCTTTACTCTTTCTTCCAGTAACCCCTTGGTAAACTACAATGGATGCATTTGCAAGGCTTCTTTGTAAACCAGCTCCCATGCACACTTGTTTAATGACTTCCTAGTTTATTACTGGAATTGAAAGTGCAATTTCTTTTACTCAAAAGTGTTCTATTCCCATCCTCAGGTGAAGGAAATATTTTTCCTCTGCAGATTCCTTCTTAATTAGAGATCAGGCTTTTATCCCAAGTCTTCAGTCTTGTTTATCCAGACTCCAGCTCTCTATATAGATACATATTCCTTCCACTAAAATAAATTACCTAAGTTACATATTATTTTTTTGCAGAACTTGAAAGTAGCATATTAAAGCTTTCTTGAACTGCTGTTTTCAAGTGCAAAGATGTTTTGAGGTGCTTTTCCTAATTGTCCTTACAATAAAAATGAGATATTTACTGACTTCAACAAGTACCTTGTACAGCTGATGCATTCATGGGAACAGAAGCCTCACATATTTGCAGTATTTGCTTACAAAAGTTATATGCCAAACCCACAGAAGGGTCACAGTGAAATCCGATTTTCTTTCCCTTTTTGAGCAATCTTGTCATTTAATGATGAAGGAAAAAGAATAGGATACAGTTTTAAAAGGTCAGTTACTCATGATAAAATGGTTGATGACAGTCCACAGAAATAGCCTAGAAACACCTTATAGGCTGAAATGTGCTTGTATTAAGTTTCCGATTGCCTTCAAGCAAAAAATTGTGTTCTAAATACAGTCTGATGATTTATAAGCAGCAGGAGTTAAACTGGACAATTATATATTCACTACTAATTAACTCACTTGTTAATTGGTGTTTATTTGCTATTCCATTTCCTTCAGACGTGCTAATGCATGCATATGGCAAGGTTGTGACATCATGAAATACACAGGAATGTAATTGTGACAGTTAAACATGTAAAACCTAGATAAGAGAAAAATTGTATTTTAAAAACATTGTTTAACTTTTTCCCAAGCTCAGTTTATGAACCTTTTCCTGCATGTAAACTTCTTTTGAAGCACCATTAAAGCTATTTGGTGCTCTGTGTTTGCACATGTGGATTCCTTTATAACATTAATCTCATTCTTAAAAATGTCTTGAATTTGGAATATCTTCAATTTGAGAATAATTACAGTGTTTCTGTAATATGTGTTTATTTGAAATAATTTGTGCATTCTCCTTAAACACTATTTTAAAATAGTTTTGTCTAAGCTTTTGTGTACCAGTAAGATGAAATATTTCCTACACTAAGACAGATAACACCACAACCTATTATATCTGTTATGTTCACATTAAAGTAGCAGGAATAAGCCATTTTTCATTTAAATGCAATTTTTCTGCACACATCAGAAAAAAAAAATGTTTTGACTCTTCTTGGTCCCTCTGGAGCAGTGTAATGCAGCCATAGAGTGTTTGCCCCCTGGGTTTCCACCAGTCGTGCTTCATGTGATTAGCTCATCCAACAGATTCACAGTTCCACTTTTCTATCCCAATACAGCCATACACCAGCCAGAAAAGATATTGCAGAAGCAACAGGAGTAAATTTTTATATTCACATGCAATTTAATTTCCCTCTGCAGCCAGCCCTCACTTTGAGTACAATGTTACTGCTACATCATCTAGAAGTTGGTTTATCTTTATAGACTGTTTCATGGTTATGTTTTTTTTTCAGCAAAACTGAAGTTAGACATTTCAAAATCTTGTCTCTAGTAAGCATGAGGCTATAGGCCAATGCTATTTCAGACATCATCAGACCTCTGTATAATTCTAGTTTGAAAGGAAGGCAGAAGTAATTCCTTCCTCTCTCTGGTAACAGTGGGGAATATTTGGCCTCTATTTGAAATGTCAAGTAGAAGCTGCTCTCCAAATGTCCTGGTCTGCTCAAAATTGATGTAAGTCATCTGGTGTTTGGAAAGAAGGTATATATGCAGAGATGTGGGGTATATTTCCTTTGGATACTGAAATTCTTAGTGCTGATGCACTGATCAATCAGTTGTCACACCCATTCTGTGGATTCTTAACCCAACTAGTACTGCCACTGACCTCAACAACACTTCCAGTTACCCAAGTGCACTTAAGGAAGGTGTTTGACCTCTTCAAGAAAATGTTAGGGTGAAAAGAATTTTCATTTTAATGTTAGCAAAACACTGAAGCCTCTGAAACTATTTTGAGGAGATGAGTTTACTCTGGGAAGAAACTATCCAAAATAAAACCATAAAACCTAGTTTTCCCCAGTCCCTCTTGTTTAGAGTTCTTGTCTCATCTTGGGTTTTTTTTGTTGTGTTTTTTTTTTTTTTCTTTTTTTAATAAACCTCCTTAATGCCAGTTCACAATTACTAGAATTATTCTGAACAGGAAAAGAATCTTTTCGTTATCATAAACTACTTTTTTCTCATTATTGCATAAGATACTTATATTTTACATGACATACCAAAGATTTAATAGAGCTGAAAAGAAATTGCTGAAGACTTTTGAATTGTAAAACCTGGGTTAGTTGACTCGTGCTTCCAAGGACTAATGCTGTTGTAAAGCTCCTGTGTCTGGAGATCCAACATATTGAAGGAAAAAGTTAAAAGATTTATAATAAACATGAGATATTTAGAAGTTAGAGCAGAGAACTTTGCTTGAGGACTCATGAAGACTTCACTGCCGTCAGTGATTTGCTGTGTGACAGGGCACAATTAAAATCTCTGCTGCGATCTAATTCATAGGTAAAACAAACTGCTCTGTGTTTCCTGTCCTGGGAAATGGAGAGGGTGGGAGTTGCTGCTTCACTGATTTTGTAATTTATAAAAATACACCTAGTCTCTAAACATACCTGGTTCTTTTTCCTCCTTCCACAAATTACTATGTATCTAGACTAAAAAAAAACCCTCAAGAAGTGTCACCAGCCCTGCAAAACACCTCACACTTAAACTTCAAGGCACTTAAGACTTAAAGAAGCCAGAGATCTTCACTGCAGTGCTCTGGAGATCAGAAGGGTGGATGTAAGAAAGAAGGTGCTTTCAGGAATACTTTTACACCCACCCCACAGCCCTCAGAAGAGGGTTCTGAGACAGCCAGCATGACAGCCACAACTCAACTTTGACACCAGGTTTGTGCAGTATTTTACGATCCACACTCAGAAAGCATAACCATATGTCCACAACACTTGCACTAAAAGCACCTAAGGTAATTCAGCTGTCCTATCTTGGTAAAGTTAAGGTCCCTTTAGGTTTAGAATGATGTAGTGTGGCAGTTACTATGGAAACTAGTTTGTTATGTTTTGTTTGTTTGTTTTTTAACTACTTCTGTCAATAAGCACACACAGTGTATTGCATGTCTCAGCTGCCAGAATTACTTATGCCCTCTTTGCTTCAACATGAATATCTGTAGTTACGCAGTAATGAAAAAGCTGCTTATTTCTTACATGACAGACTATGCAACTTGTGGCATAATATGATCTTTCGAACAGTCAGGTGAAGACAACCCACTTTTACCTTCACAATAATACATAACACACAGCCTGTGTGACTCAGAGGAAGCAAGGGGGTGAAGGGGGGCAGGAATTAAAGTTTTGTGCAGTTCTGCTGAAATTCAAGCCACATAATCCCCACACACCCAAGGATATAAAAACGAGGCTCTGGAGGGGTAGAGGTTCTACAGAAAAGAAAATTTTAAGACCTGTCTGGCCTTTAGTTATGTAAAGAAATGAAGATTGAGCAGCTGCATTGACATTTCGTTTCTAGATAGCAGAGGATGGTAGTGACTCATTCCTCATTGCTATGCCAGCATACCTTTTCTACACAAGTTTTCTTTAAGGATAAAAACAAATGAGAAGGCAATGCATTTCAGCTTGCATCAATGTGTTGCTGACAAGTGACCTGTCACAACGGCCCAAGCCAAAGTATTCTCATTTGGGCAGCTCAAGAATGAGCATTTCTCATGTGAGATTCAGAAAGGGCATGCTATATAGAAATGAAATTAGGTTTCACTTTTGCACTGCAAAAGTCCATAGAGCAGACATTCACAGCTATTCTTGTTCTATAAAAGGAAGCCTGAATTACCATGCACAATGGAATATAAATGGCAAGTATAAGAAACTAATACAGTATATGATGAATTAAGTGTGGAGATAAAAACAGGCACAGTATAATCAGTACCTGCCTCTGGTAATGATAAAATTTGATCCAGAAAGAATAAGCCTGGATGCAAAGTATTAGTCAGAGCTCAAGGGGGAATATTAGTCAGAAACTAGAATTTCCTTAGCAAAGTATGGCACAGAAAAACTAGGTATGGTGAGCCTGGACATTTTGTGCTAAGCTCCAAGTTCTGCAGTTAACACCTTCCAGGGAAATTCATGCTCATGAAAGACACCAGTACCCTCAGATATGCAGATAACAATGATACTTCCAAGAGCCATTTTGGGCTCTTTTCAAACTCTTATGTGCACCCTGCTTCAGAGGGAGCAGGCAGACACAAATCCTCCTCCAAACCTCACCCACAACATCTCAGCTAAATACCATCCGTGCAATAAGAGCTCTTCTTCATGATTGGACACTACTCCAGAAGATGTTCTGCTGAGCTTCTCACCTGTCTTATCCTGAGTCGAAGCCTTTGGCCTGGGAGAAGCCAGGGATATCCTATCCTCAGTGAAACTCACCTCAAACTACATCAGTTACGTGCAAGAACCTCTGACCCTAAGCGACAGACACCTTCCAGTAGGCAGTCTTACTTAAACAATGTAGCATCTGTGAGAGTCAGATTACTGACCAATCAGGAAAACATGCATAGTGACAGCACCAGCTCCTTTCTGTGAATTAAGTCAGTGCACATCACCCAGGGAACATCAGCATTTCACCATCTAATTGGCACAGGCTGTTCCATACTGCTTCTGTTTCACTCCTCAGCAGCAGCAAAATCACACAACAGCAGAATTCAGAACACTGTTAGTGTTCTGCCTTTTTTCTAACAATAAAAAACATTTTCCCTTTCATTGCCTTCCATACGCTCTTGAGTCCTGATCTAGAAGACTGTCTTCAGCCACGGAAGGTTCTATGCTTATTAAATCTGGCTTTGTCTTCTAATGAATGAACTTGTAATGCTGGGCCTTACAACACAGGCATCTGTGCTTGAAGAGACAAATAGAGATCAACATTTAGTTATTAACATTAACATTATTTTTCCCACATAACCCTATGAATAGTTTTTATTCAGTAACCACCAACAGTAAAAAAACTGGATATGAGATAGCTATGCACAAAAGCCAAAGGTGTTACTACTTGTGTTGCTAATCTTGTGAGCCATCAAACTCAAAAAAGCAATACAAATATAACATCTTACAAAAAAAACCCAACCCAAACAGCTAAGCAAAACCTGTATTGTAAAATCACTGTACTTCAGAAAGGTTGAACTTAGTTAACTGGTTGGTCTTAGTGAAAACTGTATCTGATAACTCAAATTTTATTCTCCTGTTACAAAGAAGTAAGTAAGCCTTCAGTGACTTCGGTGGAGGTCTACAGCAGAATTCGGCCAATCACAAAGTTTTCAATGTATACTATACATATATTGAGGGAGGAAATGGGAAGAAGCTGAAAAATGGGTAGGATTGGCTTGTTGGCTGCAGTCTGTGCAATGGGATGACAGAGAACAAGTGGAGTAAGGCTGAAAATCCATTCCACTTAAGTGCACACAAACTAGTATTTTTTGCTTGCGTGCCAGTTCTCAATAAAGTGGGATTATTTATGTTTATTCCTGCACCTCAACATTGATACATTTTGTTTTGTGTTAGGTTAGTCTAGTCCTGAATATCAGACATCTCAGGAAGGAGAGTTGGAAGGTTCATAACCATACAAATCCTTGTGCACAAATCCACAATTATTCTTGTTACTGACCTGATAAGACTACAGATGTGTGAGAAGAAATCAATGGAGCCTAATTTTCTTCCCAAACACTTCAGCACAATGCAGAGCAGCGAGTTATGTTTGGAGGCAAGAAACTTAGCAGTGTTCTCCACAATTTGTTACCCAATGGAGTCTGCATTTATCCTGCTCAAAAGTGATCCAGAGTTGTCCCTTTTATTTCAAGGTGAAAATTCCATTTTGCTGTACTGGTGGCACTTCTCTTTACATACTTCATAAAGCTAACCGCCATGAGCCACAGGGAGGAAACAATGTTGTACATGGGGCAGAAGGAAGTAGGCAGGAAGGCAAAGATGAAGAGGAAAATTCAAAGAAAACAAATATCCCACTACTGGAAAGGCCAAGGACAGAAGAAATGACTGGTTTTCTCTCAGTGTTTTTCTCTCACACGTTGCATGAGGAATATGGATACTGTGGCAGCTGATGGTCTTCTGAAGTTTTAAGTGTGTGTTACAGAAAAAATGTGATCTGTGGTGTAAGGCAGAATGACTGTTTCACAGCTGTTACATGATTACTTGCAATTGCAGTAGACTGCAATCAATGAGTCGCTTCCCGTCCTCAAGACTACAATCCACACATGCCCCACTCACCTTGAACTCTTCTCTGATAGATAACCTAATCCACATTTCACCTCTCTCAGGGAGAGTGTTTCTGCTCTTGCTCTTATCAGGGCTAATATTTAAGGTTTCCTATTAAAACCCATACAGGAACATTCACTATACTAGCCAGGAGGAGAGGCACACAGCTGAAAAACCTGAAGAAATCATGCACAGACCATAAATACTAGCAGATACAAACACACATCCCTACACATTCTATTAAGACTGTATTTATATATGCACTGTCTTTCTCAATCTACTCTGATGGCATTTACCTTGCCTTGTCAGAAAGCACCTCCCAGGACTTCTGCCTCAGGAGCAATCACAGGATGCACAGTGGATGCTCCATTTGATACCCAACTGAGTGCATGTCCTCAGACCTGACTCAACCATTTGGTTATTCAAGATTACACATACACACACCACAAATATACAACATCTATTCTAGCAGTCTGCATCCTGTAAACAAGTTTCTTCATCCTAAAGCATTTTTCATAAACAAGCAGAAGTGTCTCTTTCTGGAGTAATTCTTACTATGAAATAAAACACTCTCTTTGATACATGGATCCCTTGTGCCCTTCTACCAACACAAACTCTTTCACCACTCCATTTTCTTCCCTTCACCCCAGACTCATCTCCACCAGCAGCCAACTCACCTGCATCTCTGCCTGGCTTATGTGTGGAACCTCCTCCCTAAAACATCCTCTTTCCAGGAAAAACAGGGCAGATAAGCTCACACTGTCTGGACATGGAGGGAATTTCTGATTGAAACTTGCTGTGACTTTATACTGTTGTGTAGTAAAATGATGGCCAAAACAAGGAAGAGGAGTCTCAGTACATGCTCGTGATGAGATTGTCTGTCTGTCCACTCCACTGTCATCACAGGCTGGGGTCACATCAAGGTCCAGCAGGTCCCTATCTCAGGGGTGTCTGACATCACGGCACTCCTAAGGCAGTGGGACGAACCTGTCACTTCCATACAAGGTTATTTGCAAAACAGACCATTCATGGCCTCTTCTGTTTAATCCCAGTATCATGCAGTTGGGCAAAATGTTAAGAGACATGCAGAACCCCATTGAAGACAGTACTGGAGCAGGATACTCTTCATATAGAAAGTTCACAGTAAACTTTACCTTATCTTCATCTCTTGTATTGGATGCCAGACACTGGTTCTTCTTCTGTACTTCCGTAATTTCTGGATAGGGATTAATTCTTAGAGATGGAGGAGGAGAAGATCTGAAAAGTAAAAGTAGAAAACAATATTACTATTTGTTGTACCTGTTCCAAGGATTCTTTCTCCCCTCACCTTCCTTTGTCCCAACCCCAACTCTGTTCTTCCTTTCCTTCATCTTGCTTTTCTTAAAGAGTAATCCAAGCCATCTTTGAGTTCTGCTGCTGTACTTGGATCCAGAAATCCAGAAAAGGGACAAAAGGAGGCACACTATACCCCATAAAACCATTCAGGAGACTAAAGCTGTGCATGTGAGCTTCCCAGCCCTTTGTGGGTTGCCAGGTACAGGTGAATCTGCAAGATGAACAAAACTGGTGAGCCTACAAGCACAAGCGTCACCTGTGAGGATTAGGACAGTTTTTGCTCAAGTGTTTAGGAAGTGCCTCAAATATTTCCCTGAAGGAGATGCATGAAAGTATTGTCTCCAAGGTAGAGGTGAGCCAACAGCTAAGTATAAACACATTGTAAGATAACTGGGTACGGCTAGCTTGAGAGAATTCTAATAGTATGAACCAGTTTTATTGGCATGTTACAATATTCTTTTCATTCTCACAGTGTCTCCAAGAGCCTTTTCTTAACCCATGCTTACAGCTGTTGACAGATACTGCGTTCTCTTCCCCATGAGGTGCCTTAGAAAACTGAGTGCCTGATCTCCACAGGCAATCTAATTTGTCCTGTATTTAAACTGAGTTGCCCATCCCAGGCTAAGGGTTCTTTTTGAACTCTCAGAAAAGAAGAGTAACTGTAACTTAAAACAGAGGCAACACTTCATGCAGTACCAAGTGGAAAAAGCTGCTTCAAGAGAAAGAGCTCCAGGAGTTTTACAGAAATAATTTGTAACAACTCTAACACTGAATTCTCCAGCTGGAGATGATACTGCTGTGAGACATTACTTCATGTACTACATGTATTTTTTTTTCTCTGCTACATTGCCTGCTTCGTGTTTATAAATTAATAAGTAAATTTGCACAAAGCACAGTTCACCTATGGGCTAGAAACAGGTAAAATCCAGGAACTAAAATTTAAATTGCAGTAAAATTAAGCACTATAAGTTCTTCAATGAATTTAAGTCTGAAAGCTCTCCTATGGACATTTTTGTTTGCTTAGAACAATAAATGTAGTCAACACAAACCAGGAATATAATCTAAATCTATTAACTTGCATTATGAAAAATCAACAAAATATAAGCTATGCATGAGATAACCATGCAATTTATGGTTTTAAATTAACTAACTTCATGATCATTCATGATCATGATCATTTGGAAACAGGCAAAGCCATATTGAATTGTTTAAGAGAGAGATGTTTAGCTAGCACCACCATTTCCAAAAATTGAGTGTTTTTACATTAATCAGTTAAGTAGGATTATTCTCACCTACTTTTAGAACCCCAGTATTCACAACTAAGGTAGTCATGAAAATAAATGGATGCTTTTAAAATTCAGCTCACTTGATGAAATACAGACTTTTTGCTTTAGGATGCAAGGAATAAAGTACTAAAAGTACCTATTTATCTTTACTGACCACAGAGGGAGCCTAGAACATCGGATTTGGATGCAAATATCTTCAATATGGAAATCCATGTGTTGTTGTTTTTTTTTCCCCAGTTCCATATAAGAAACCACATTCCCTCCCATTTAGTCCCTCTGTCTTGTTTTATCTTCTGTGGTATGAAATTTCTTGTGGTGTTTTTAACCGCACTTGCCTTCTTGCTCTTTTCAAATCAGCTATTATCTCACAAAAGACATTTTATATACTTAGGGCAAACTATAGGAGGTAAGAGGACAACCACTATTTCTGTTATCAGGAAGGAGAAAGATTCCCTGGAAGCATTTAACCTAATTCATAGAGATGATAAGATTATCAAATGCTCTGGATCAAACTATCTCAGCATCTTAATGAAGAGACAGCACATGGGAATGTTTGTACTTGACTGTTCTTGTATTTCCATATCAAACTTGAAATGAAAACAGACCTCATCAGTGCCATCATATTGAGAAAAGTGACCAGTTCATTCAAAGGCAAGGAGGACTAGAAGCTGGAAATTTGTTGGCATGAGTGCAATTATACACATCATTAGGAAAGTTGTCCATATCTTGGAAATGAGGTGATAAAGAGAGAAGTTCAAGCGATGTTCTCTCAGATATATATATATATATATGGGGAAAAAAAAAAAAAAGAAAAAAAAAAAAAAAAAAAAAAAAAAAAAAAAAAAATCCCTCAAAAATTTTTTGTGGCGCG
>NW_009953649.1:7013392-7022273 GCF_000747805.2 Chaetura pelagica
AAAAAAAAAAAAAAAAAAAAAAAAAAAAAAAAAGATAGAAAATGCTTCCTAAGATTGTTTGGTGCTCAGGAAGGATTCAGCAGACAATATGGATTTCACAGAGTAGCAGGATGCATTCCCCTGGAAGAAAAAGCCATACTGAGGAAATGGCCTGTATCACATAAGTAAGTTAAACAACATACTTGTCAGAAATTATCTGAAAGATTCAAAAAGGTCTGAAAACTAGACTTGTAAGGAAAGATATTCAGACAATCACTCATACAACTTAAATGCAGCAAGTAAAAGTATATTGAAGTATTGTGGCAAAGAAAATTAAAATTTTAAAAAAATAATAATAAAGTCTTACTTTCATACCATCACTAGAAATCCACATAGTAAGCAAAAGTAATAGAAAATTGTTGTTGATCCAAAGAAATTCAATACAATCGGCTTTACTGAAACCTGGTGGGACAATTTTCACTTCTAGAATCCTAAAATCACATCTTGTAACCTGTTTGGGAAAGGGTCTGTAAGAAAAACAGGTGGGGAGAGGCCTCATTTTAGAAGGCAATTACTTGCTTTGGAGTTTTTGATAACTCAGAACAGCAGGACTTTGAACATACATGGATCAATGAGTTCACTAACGAAACCAAAGACAAGGTTCTTATGTGGGGTTGTTGCAGACCAGCAAATCAAACTAGAGAATAGGATGAACTAATCCCTAAGTACTTGTCAGTGATGTGGGAAAAGAGATAACTTTTTGGAGGCTTCAGCATGGCAGATGATGCATGCTTCAGGTTTCAACTGGCTAACAGTAAGTCATCATTAGAGCTTCTAATATAACACTTGCCTCTAGTCTGAAACCAAAACATGCTCTGCCCAACACGAGGCAACTGTTTTATAATAAAGAAGATAACAGAATCTTTAGACTGGAAGTTGGCAGTTATCTGAAGATCAACAGTAGCAATCCAATTGTGTTCAACATGAGCAAAGACAGGACAGTATCAAAGGGCTTTGTAGATAGGCACACAGATAGACAGGCAGTACTTCCACACTTTTAATTTCCAAAAGCTGAGAAAAGTATAAAGAAAAATGAAAGAGCACCTCATCAAAACATTCCTGTTCAAAACATTCCTGTTCTGTAGCAGTACTCTGCAAGATACTGGTCACCAAGAAGAATGTTAAATAACACATACCAAAAATGTTGAATCAAAAAGAAAATAACTAAATTTCTTTGTATGATTTTCAGCCTGTCAAAATATGTACAAGATACCAAAGGAGACGTCTATTCCGTGTGTTTGTTTTCGTTTGTTTGTTTACAGAGGGAGCTGTAGGGGTTTTGTTTTTGCTAAAACTGTTTAATTTCTGAATGCTTCCAACAACTTAAAGTTGAAATAGAAAACCTTTCAGCAGTGTTGAGTCACAAAAAACATGCCAGACAGACATCTACCCCAAGTAAAATTATGGTAAAACTGAAACAGGATTCAATTGACACAGAATTAAGATAGAGAAATAAAGAATTACAGACAATAAAAATCACTTTATAGAAAAATCACAGCAAGGAAACCTGATTCCCTCCTTTGAAGAGATCTTCTTTGGTCAACAAAGGTTGGTTCAGAGACCAAGATTTTTGGGGTTGTTTTGCAGCATTTGTTGCAGTACTATAGAACATTCTGATTAAAATTGACACTGTAGAATATGGCACAAGAATGAGGTCAAACCAAGAAGTACTTGTCAGATGGTGAATATTTGTCAATGGGATTTCTTTTAGAGAAGTCTTGCTCTGACTAGTAATAGGTCTGATCTTATTCCACATTTTCATTAATGAACTGGCGTAAAAATACAATCAGTGACAATTAAATCTTCATCAAATACATAGATTAATGAAATAGTTAATAGCAATCACAGGACGAGTTGGGATTACCCAAACAAAATGTGCTTAAATCTAAGCACAAAACAGTTTATCTAAAAGGAAAAGTGCATGTGCCACCCACAGACTGGTGCAGATTAGCATCAGAGAAAGATGTCACTCCAAAGTGGCTTTTGCAGGGATAGCCAATAATCAATTCAATACATGTTTCTTGGGCAATGTTGTAGGAAAACAGGCTATTATAAACTCTGGACATGTAAGCAGCAGAAGTAGGACTGGTATTGGTATGCTGCCAACTGTTTTAGTGGCCAAATTTTGAAGAGGATATTAGAAAACTGAAGAAGGTGGAAAAAAAAGGTCATAAAATTGACTTTGAGAGCTGAAGAAAATGTGTTAAAGTGAAAAACTTCAACAGCTCACAATGTTTAGCTTTTGAGAGGGCAGGCTGAGAATGACTTGATTGTAGTGTCTAAATACTTTCAAAGGGAAAAAATAGGAAGTGCTAAAGGGTTCTTTAATCTACCAAAGATTTTTGTTTTTGTTTTGTTTTTGGTTGTTTGGTTTTGTTTTTGGTTTTTATTACATGTGGAGGTGGATAGACACAGAAGAAAATACATGCCAACTTTGGAGATTTTGGTTTCTTTTTTTGGGAGAGACATTGTAGCTGATAAACACTTTCAAATTTTCTAAGTATTATTTTTCATGTCAAAACACTGTAACATTTGGGTACGTTTATACTTTCTCTATAAACTAGCAGTTCTTTGTAACTCTGTGGACAACTTTTTGTTCACAAACATTTTTGAGGAAAGACAGGTTTTCACCCAAATACCCATAACATCAGGAAAGCCAGGGGCTTCCATGCATGAACAACAGTATTTGCTACCTACTACTTGCCTTCCACAATTTAGACATACCATCAAAAACCACGTGACACAAAACAATATAGCTATTGAAGAGTTCAATGGATCACAGACAATGTATTGTCTGACTGTTTTAAATCCAAACTATTCAATAAGCATTTATGAATAATGTACATGCTCCTGTGCTCAGGAATTGTTCACAAATGGTTTGTGAACAGAAAAAAGAGCTAAATCTGCAATGCATATTTTTTGTAATAACCCATTCAATCAGAATTACTTCAAGAAAGATTGTTCAGCATTAGCTATACCACATACTTTTAGGGAACATATTAGATTTGTAAGTGGTCCATCAAAAAAATGATAATTCAGCACTATAAAGTAATTTGAGGACATACTTTTAAATATATGGTGTTTAGGAGGATATCTAAACACCCTCACAATTCTAAAACTTGCTTCATTGTCCAAAGAATGCTGAGATGTAAGCTGGCTCATAAGTGTTAAGCAATCAGTTCTGGTAGATACAGCTTCAAAAATGTTTCCATTTTGTCTGGTTGAATTTCAAATGAGTTATTTCATTAGCAGAGTTATTATTTTGGGATGAACTCCAGAACATTAAAGCTTTACATTTAACCTCCATTACAGTGTAGAATTGAATTAACCTCTCTTTCCCGTATAAAAGTAGCTAATGGACTTTCCTTGTAAAATGCAAATGTTGTTATACTGTTTTGCAGAAAGCACTTAGAAAAATTCAGTGGAATTACTGCTCATAATGGTTTGGTGCATTCAGTTAAAATTCTACACTTTAAGAAAATTAGTATATTTTCTTCCCTATCATGGAATACCAACACTTGGAGTAACAAGTACTGCTGAATTACATGGTAAAATATCAAATCAATATCTTAGGGAAGAAACTCAATGCTGCCATAACACATAAAATGTACAAATACAAAGACATGTCACAGAATCATAGAATGGTTTGGGTTGGAAGGGACCGTAAAGATCATCTAGCTCCAAACCCCCTGCATGGGCAGAGACACCTCCCACTAGACCTGGTTGCTCCAAGCCTCATGCAACCTGGCTGTGAACACTTCCAGTGATGGGATCTCCTCAGCAGTTTCTCACCACCCTTATAGTGAAGAATTTCCTCCTAATGTGCAATCTAAATCTTCCCTCTTCCAGTTTAAAGCCATGACTCCTTGTCCTATTGCTACACAGACTTATAAAAAGTTCCTCTCCACCTTTCTTGTATGCCCCCATTAATATGTTAGAAGTTCTGCATTCATTGTGGTTAAGAGAATCAGGACTTTGTTTTCCTAAAATCTTACCAATCTTTTTGAAGTCACACAGAATCACGGAATGATTAGAGTTGAAAAGGACCTCTAGGGACACCTAGTCGAACCCCCTTGCTAAAGCAGGATTGCCTAGAGCACATTACACATGACTGCATGTCATGACTGTAGTCCATTTGGCCTAATTTTTTTCTTTTTATTTAGATTTAGAAGATAAATAAAAGAAATAAAACCTGTTATTTTGAAATCATGACTGAAAATTCCAAAACACAGGGGTTGTGTGTCTAGTCATATTTCACCACATTTTTCTAACATAACATAATATTTGGATTTCAACGTATTCCTGTTATTGCAAGATTTGGCTTTGTTCTAAATAAGAACTGAAAATTTCTACAGGTACTGCAAAGGAAAAATCTGGAAAAACACCACACATGTGAAGTAGCTAATGCCAAAATATTGAATGAATTATCTATTTGCTATTTCTTTAGAATACAGAACAAACATATGCAGGATCAAGTGAAAAAAAATGTTAATCCTAAAACAGGGCATTTTTGCAGGAAATCTGTAATTTCTGGATTTTGGTTTTTGTTCCTACTGGAAAGGGATGTGATTTTGCAGTGTGTCAGTTTTGAAAAACTGCATGCATGGAGTTAATTATACATTCAAATTGCAACGGTGAACATGACAAACTTGGCCATGAGAGCTTCTCAGCTGAAAATACCAAGCAGTTGAGGAAACACAAGCAGAAGAGGCTGCGAACTTGGCTGCTGCTGATCATAGATATAAATTGACACAGTGGCTTTTACTGATACAACATAGTCACTGTTACTGCTATGGTAAATAATGAATAACATGATCCATTTTTATATTGTATCAGTACTATATTCACCTGGACAAAATAAAGGGGGCATTTCTGTAGGACTTAAAATCCATTGTATATCCAAACATATTTTCTAAATGTTGGTGAAACTTCCTAGGATTTTATTTATTTTTTTTTCTGTATTTTCTTGCATTCAGAAAGTGCTGCAAGAAAGCCAGCCCCGGGGAGCTGAATGAAGAAGCACACAGAAACTGCCAGCTTACATCACCTAACAAGGATATCAGAAAGACCACATCCACAAAGAGACCTGGTTTTATCTTCAAAAATTCCCTCTTTCCAGTACAGTTCATGAAAACCAAAAAAAATGAAAGTCAAATTGGGAAAAACAGGCAACATGGAAAGTGAAAATCTGTGTTGTAATAAAGAAAAAAGCACCACTGAAGTGTGTTTAAAAGTAGCTAAGGAAGGTTGGAGTACTATTCAAAACTAGCTACTGGTCAGTAGTCTAGACTGTTGCTAATATCAGAAAGAAAAGGGATCAGGATGAAGAGTACAGGTACAGTCATCATGAAAGAACAGGGCAATATATCAAGTGTATTGCTTTATTTTAAAGATATTATTTCAGAGACTTGTAGATTCTTTCACCTGTCTAGGAGATATTTGAATAAATATTTTCACATTTTCTTTTATCCCTTTCAAGTTTATCCCCCACATTAAAATGCAGCTTTTACAGTTTTGACAAGACATTTAAGAGGAGTCAGTCTGTAAAACTTGTTTGTTTTACTCCTGGGGGTCTTTTACACTTATTTTGAAACATTCATTGGAGGTGGCTTTCACTTATGAGCCAAGATTCAGTACCTTGTATAGACAGACCTTACACTGTTCATAAATTCTGGAATTTCACTACCATCAGACAGACTCTTTAAAAGCTTTTATGAGAAAATATGGCTTAGGATGGAGACAGCTGGTATTTAAATTATCCATGTGAGAGAAATTACTCTTATTCATTCACCAGATGCTTTATTCATATATAGATTTTTAAATTAATAATTCCATAATACTTGCAACTATATAATACTAAAATCTGCACAGTTTTCTCAATGACCTTAACAAGCTTTGACATCTTTTTTATTTCTTGCAAATGGGGCAGCGGATTTTTGCCAACTGCCATTTTGATAAATCATTATAACAGATGAACGGGAAAAAAAAAGTCAATGTCCACTGGCAAGATAGATGAGTAGAGTTCATCAAACTGTATTTCTGCCTGTACTCTAGGTGCAGGCTCCAGAATCATGCAGCTAAGAAAAAATACTGGATAATCCCATGCGTCATCTATCCCTAATACTCACAAACTGTTCTGTGTTGTATTTTTAAAATGCAATAACACTTTGAATACCTGCACTGGTTAAATTCTACTCTACACAGAGAGTAAAAGTCTTGTCTCAGCTCGGGAGGCACCACACACTTCTTATTGCTTCAGCATTCCTCTTATTTCTTCTGCTGTTAAGTTCTCTGACACAAATTCATTTTGTTTTCTGTAAAGGACATTCCCTAATCATAACCTGTGCCAATCAAAACTCACAGTGTTTTAATGTAATTCCTTCTTTAATGCATTTTCTGTGAGAGGTTTACCAGAAATCTTTATAATACTTTAAAAAAACCAACACTAAAATGTATTTAAAAGCTACTCCAACTCAGGAGTTCATGTGTATATTACAGATATTAAATGTATTTTGCATCTCTAAATGGTAAACTGATTAGCAGTTTGTTTTCTTCTAACCATACCAAAAAATAATAAGAATACGTAAGTGACCCTCCATTTGTACCTTAATTTCTTAATACGTAAAGATTTCTCTCTGGACAAGGTTTTCAGAAGGATTGAGACATACGTCTTCCCATCTTGAAAGGCTTAGAAATAAATACCTCTGTATAGTATAAGTCTTTCACTACTCTTCTAAGGTATTCCATGGACAAAGTGGTAATGACAGTCTGATTTTCAACCAATTTTCTTAATCTCTAATTCGGAATAGACCCAGAGTAGCTTTAATTACATCAATCAATGCAAAACAAAGTAACATTGTTAATCAGGAAGTGCAGAAAACATTTAGTATTTCTAGTTTGTAATCCTTTCCATGCATCCTAAAACAAAAAGTCGTATGAAAGGCCAAAACTCCAACCTAGAACAGCTTGTGGCTACTTATGACACCAGCAAAACCACAATTTGAGTGATTACACTCTGAAATATCACCGTACAACTCACCCATCACAACCTGGGCTTCTACAGCAGCTTGAAAAAGCTGCCTTTGTCAAGGTAACTTTCCTACATACAGTCTGAAGGTCAGAACACAGCAAATGTACATATTCCACAGCTCTAGGCAGAATGATCCAGAACAGACAAAGGGTTAGTAACAGAAAAGCTTCACATCTCACCCTCTGTTCCAGTCAACTCTGGTTTCTGCTCCAATTTCCTCATCTCCAACAGGTGTTATGCTTACCCACCCAATGCACAGGTTTGTCATGAGGATTAGCTATTATGTAGCTACTTCAATATTTAAACTGCTATTCTTTAAGTCCAAATATTATCACCAGTATATTTGCATATTTTTTTTACTTATGCTTTTGATACTTTTTTTCCAGATTTTATTACAGCTTGTAAACAATAAAAGGATACTGTTTCCAGGCCCTATAATGCACCTCCATGAGATGACTCAGATGTTCTTAGACCCTTCAGGTTACTTGAAGTCATAGCCACTTAACAAATTTACGTAACTGCTTTGGATCATGCCCTTCCATAAAAGGAGAAATGGCATTTTTATCTTACTTAGTGTTCTTTCTGTAGCAAAGAATTAGTTCAATGTACTATAACAACAGGAACTTTAGCTCTTTGAATGAAGCAAGAAGGAAGTCCCAGATCTCTGCAGTGATCACTGCCCTCTTACTTTGGTTAAATATATGCTTCTGGAGTACTACAGCAGCTTCAGCAGCTGGGTGCAAAAAAGGTGATCTCAGATCTGATGCTCCTGAGTTAGGCTATTTTATGCACAGCGAAAATTGTCTGCAGATATTATAAAGGAGAAATAATAGCCTGCAGAGAGGGTTATCTTAGATGAGCTGGCAGACTGGTCTATTCCATTCATATGGAAAAAACTTTGATTTTTACATAAAATAGTCAGTTTTCACTATTTCCCTGTATGCAACCCAAAGTCTACTAGTTACAGTCATGGCCTCAGTCTTCAGGCTTTCCTTTGATGTGTGTGCACATATCTATGAATATGAGTGTGTGTATGGGGAGCAACAGGAACCTGACTGAAAGTTTGTCCATGTTACTTTCCATTAGTTGTCTATTGAATATACTGTTTTAATAATATCATGTGTTCCCATCTTAAATAAGATATATTAACTTGCTCATACATCAGTTGTCCTCTAACCCTGGTTAAAACTTCCTTCATCTTCAAATTCAAAGGTATCTCTTCCACCCTGTGGACACACAAAAAATCATTCTCTCTGACCTCCTCATTTACATGTATGCACTGACACACAGAAACATGCACACACCCCTGTGATTTCAAATAGCTAGAATCCCAGGAATCGAAAAGTAATGGGCTGCAGGAGGTCATCTAGTCCACACAAACACGTGCCACCACCCAACTCTTTCACATAAATGTATATCCACAGGTTTTCCTGATAGTTCTTTACATATCTATATATAGATACAGCTTACCAAAAGGCTAGCCAGTAAAAGAAGGCACATAACACAATATATCTAAATCCAAAACTGTCCTGTAGGATCTGTCAAAATCTTTGGCCTCAAGTCCTGAAATGATGAGGTATCTGCATAGTTTTCTATTTTTTATGATATTTGCTCACATACACATAGTTCAGATACATGTTGAGCCTCTAAAAAGAAAATGCCTGACAAACTAAAAAAAAAAGCAGAAAAAAAAGTATCAAGTTATAAAAAATACTGAAGCACTTTGCAATGAGTCAGCCTGAAAGCATTATTTGAGGACATGTACACATTGAGTTGGCAATTATACGTCGATGAGTCCGATCAGAACAGCAG
>NW_009953649.1:7022430-7027726 GCF_000747805.2 Chaetura pelagica
GAATGTTAAATACCAAACCTCACAACAAACTGCTGCAGACCAAAAATTATTCAGTGAATCATTCTCAGTCAAAGTACCTCTGAGAAGTCACGATCTCTTGTGGATAATTCATGAACAGAAAAAGGCCAAATTCATAAAATTATGCATCATAAATTATTCACCCTCCTTTTTGGAGGTATGAAGTGTAAAATTAAGTGTTTAGTTTTGATTAAGTGAGGAACTGAACATCATAAATACAGCATTTGATTCAATAGATCCCAGGAAATTAACTGCTTTTGGAGGAAGGAGAATAAACTTTTCTTACTATCACTCTTGAAACTTGAATAGCTGTTTGCACAGTGAATGTGTACACAGAGCCAGATCTCAAAAGATGCTGAGCTTGTACAACTCCCACCACCTTCATCTGTGGTTACTCGGCACATTTCAAGTTCATCTGCAAAACACCATATGTAAAGTGCTACATTTTGGGTCTTTTCTTGGAAAAGTTCATCAAATTAAAGAAAGCACTAATGAATGACAGCAAAACTGTATCAGAAGCTTCACTATCAACTGCTTACCTTCCCAGTTTTCCCTTCTCTGGGCATCTCTTTGACATTGATTAAGCTGGAAATACGAGGTTCATAACTCTTCTCATTGATGTTTGTTTCTGAGTGTGCAGAAACTTTTCCTTTTGAAAAGCTGTGTTTTTTCTCAACTCAGAAATATATAATTCTTCTTCCACCCATTACACAATACACAAAGACAAGCACAAAACATGCAGCTTCAGTTAGACTAAAAAAGAACATCCAGGTTAGAGGACTCATTGCTCTTTTTTCTTTTTTTTTTAACATTTTTTGAAATTACATTTCCCAATAGAGAAGTTTTGGGTTTTTTTTTATCTTTCAAAGTGCACTGAAGATTTTCCTCTCCCCTGTTATTAATTACATAGCATTTGCTTTCTGTATATTTCAGGTGTTTTTTGGTCAGGCCCCAAAGTGGCATCATCAGACAGAATCTCCCATTTCTTCCCTTGCTTTTTCCTGCCTGCTGCTGCATTAGCTTCAGCTTTGTTACCATTGTTACCAATAAATACTCTCTCATAGTGCTAAGATACTAATGAGGGCACTGAAACTGCACACATTAATTACTGACAAGAGTTTTTCTTTTTTAATCTCATTCAGATTTGGCAGGATTTGCAGCCATCTTAATCCTAATACATTTCAACAGTGAAATGTGCATCGAGTTTTCTTCTATTAATATGTTTTCCTAGTTTCTGCACATAAAAAGTCATGGCAAAATAAGGAATTAAGTAAAAGCTGATGTGAATGCACACAACACACGACCTGATTTTGATCAAAACTGAACACAGTGAAAATCAATGAGATGTAAGCTCAAATGATGGCTTACAAATGATACCTCAGAAGCTGTGACACACGTGGTTGCTTCTTTGAACTGTCACATGAATTCTGGGGGACCTAAAGACAAAGGGAAGAGAAACAGATACAGAGATATACAACTGAATTTTTGAGGAGCGACATGGCTAAGACAATGCCAAGACCAAGGGAAGATCCGGTACCTTTCATATTTAAACAGAAACAGTTTCCTCAACCTTTTGTGAAGTTGAATCACTTCTTTTCACACACCAGTTCTCCTAGGAGCTCAAAGAACAGTGGGCAATTAAAAAGGCAGGCCACAGGGATTAAATGTTGCAGCCGTGTGGGGACAAAAAAAATCATTTTTCTACCCTGACAAGATAGAACACGCTTTTTAATTTGTCACTAGATTAAGTTAATGGCCAAGTACTGAAATAATTCCTTGGAATGACCTAGAGTCCAACTGAAGACAGGAGGTGCATGTTCTCCTTGCATTGGAACTTCTCTCCTCATTTTTAGTAGAGTGACAGTCGTACCTTTCAGGTATTCCAGAGAGAGCCTTACCTAGCCCTGTGCTTCGCTGGTGTCAGCAGCTGAAGCCACATTTCTACTATTGCTTAAGGAAAACTTAAACGTGGAAAATGTGAGCCTTTCTGCAATTAGGAAAAAAAGAAAAAAAGGATTTCTGCTCAGCTGAAGAATGCAGGTAGGAGCACATTACCTACCCTACCAATGTAAACTACATTTTATTTGTGAAGCGTGTTGCTGTAGGCATATGCAAACTCCAAAGACATATACCCCATGCAACAAGGCATCCCAAACAGGATAGCTGTAGGGGAGTGGTAGGACCACTGCGTGTTAGCACAGATGGCACTACACATGGAAATGCAAAACCAGCCCTGAAACAACGTGTGTACACAACACCAACTGTACCTTCAGTCTGTCGCAAGGAAGGCAGCAAGGGTAATTGAACATCTGCTAGAGTTTGGTCCTATAGTTATTTCTAATTGGATTCTTTCCTTCTCTACACCTGAATTGATAGAGAGTGTTTGGTCTAAGCACTGTTTTAAGCATTTCTGATGGTTCTGGCACATCCCTTTATGAGGCAGCAGATGCACACGTACTGAAATTGCTGCTGCTGACTTCTACCTGCATGGAAACTGGAAGGCACATAATTAAAAATAAGAGAAAATCATAATAACAAAAAACTTGTTTGCATTTTGATCATCCAAAAAATGAAACACTGAAAAGTGGGTTAAACAACAGAAAGTGGGAGATTTCTATTTTGAAAATTTTTAAGTTCTCCAGGCTTGACAGTCCATCTGGACATTGCTAAATGCCTGGTTATATCAACACATCATGTTGCATTTCAGTTCTCATATGTATTTTTTTCTTTTAAAGCGTTCCCCACGGTATCCTCCCATCATAACATTTTAAAAAAATTCCATTTTATGTTTTGTATCTGAAGAGCATTAATGAAGAAAAGAATACAGGTTGCTTAACACAGTGTTCAGGCCACCAGGAACTCAATGAGTGTCCGCTCCCCTCTTCTGCCTGGTATTTTCTTGACTTTATTATCTGCATCTTCACTGCATAGCTCCACACAACTCTAATTACATAGGACTGAGGATAACAACCATCAGGAAAGCAATATTTTATTTTTCATACTGACTGCCAGTAGTTTGTTACTCACATTGCTCTAGTAAAAGAGGAAAAAAATTGTTTACAAATTTAAATTGCACAACTATTAGCTGTAAGTATTGACTATTGTCAGAGTTCTGCTGCTGCCTGTGAAAAGGTCAGGCCTTTTCATTTGTGTTCTTTTTATGTGAAGAATACCAAATAATAAAATACACAATTTTTTGGGCTGCTGAGATTTTTTCCCCCAGACCTGCAAAAGAGTCACCAGGTTTGAATCTTCTTTCCCATTATTCTAGGAACAAAGTGGTTTCACTTTCTTTTCTTTCTTGAGGAAAATAATTTAATTTTCCATAGCAGCACCCAAAATGAATAGTCTTTATTTTCCAGGTAAGCAGTATGCAAACGGTTGTATCTTTATGAGCTGTCTGTTCTTCTATCCCTAGGATATCAATGCAGAATAGGGTGCTTTTGCTCCGAGGACATGGTAGAAATAAGAACTAATGGCTTTATCAAGCCAACAACACTTTCAAAGCATCAACACTTTCAAATTATGAAGTACCTAACTTAAAGGAAACTTATCCAAATTTAGATGTATGAAATAATTAAATTTGACCTTGGGATTCCTCAGTTTTTAATAGCACCCCACATTCAGACTGTAATAAAGCATCTATTTTATTCAAATTTCCCAGTTAACTATATGAAATTTTAATCTTGAACCATGAGTCATACAAATGGAGCTACCTACTGTACCACTGTCTCACAATTTTGCAATAGATATCATGTGTTTTTCTGATGCTTAATTCTGTATTGTTACATTAAGCACATAATCTAAACAGCTAGAGAAATTCTTAATGCTTTAGCAAGAACTATAAAACACAAAAAAGCCAGCAAGGGATTCTCAGCCCATTATTTCTAATTCTTCTGCCACTTAGAAATAAATATCATGGCATGATAAATCTACATGGAAATATCTACTGCCTTTGGAGTTAAACCCATGGTAACAGAGAACTGCAGAATTGATTTGGGGATTTGTAAACCGCAACATTAATGGTATCATTATCCCAAGCCAAAATTCACCCATGTTCCATGGAAGTGTACTCCAGTTGCTGCTGCAAGAAGGAAGCAAAACAGGTATCAGTTTTTCTTGGCTGGGGTGAGACTTCCAAAGTAACTTGGGAGGTTGCAAAATACCATCAAATACACCTGTACTGTTTCATGTAAATACACAGGGAAACTTCTAACTTGCCCTAACAAGTTTGGCAGTCAAGGTCTACGCAGAACTTAAAGATAATAACAAAAAGGAAGAAGGTTTCTGGGAGAAGATAGACAAGGACTTGTTGGAGAACTTAGGGGACCGGTTTAGCTGGGCAAAGCACACGAAGTAACAAACAGGTGTTTTGCATCTCAATACCTTTGAACACGTTATCTTGAATTCTGCAATGACAGGTTACATTTACCCTATGGCTTCTTGTGTATTCTGCCCTTCCTTATGCCTCTTTTCCTGCTACTGGGCCCTCTCCTTTTTTCCTTTGCTCCCTTCAGGCTTTGTTAGTACCTCGCTCTTCACCTGACACTGGCAATGTGCCTAGATTCTGCCAACCAATTCAAATGCATGAATTCCCATGAAAAATATGCCAAACACTTCAGATTATGGTCCTGAGGAAGGATGAACTTAGATATCATCATACTATAAAGACATGTACCTTATTAGCCACTGAAGACAATACTACAGATTGCAACATACCTCCAAGGTGCAACTGATATTTCCTTCCACCATTGCTTTATGAGGGCAGGAGCCCCAAGCAAGAGGCAGGAGTCAACACCTCAATATCACTGTTTTCAGTGACTTCAGTCAGTTTTACTAAGGAGAACTCATTAACAGTTTTTGCTCTCCTACATGTTGTACTGCTCCTGTGTGCCATACTGGAGGACACATGACTTCTGGGTTAGGGTTAAGGTTAGAGGAACAATCTGGTGTGTGCATGGAAAATATGTGAAGAAATAAAACCATACCATAACACCACCAGCTGCTTATTCCATGTCTTTCTCCAAGTGTCAAATATTCCCATTTTATCCCACATCATCACATAGGGATTGTTGAGCTAGTAAAGCACGAAAATAAAGTTTGACTTTGGAGGCTGCAGAGCATACATGTTTGCTTACCTTGTTTCCTGGATCCTCTGGACACCTGTGAGGAATAGCACAGGACTTAGCTGATACACCTGGAGGTTCAAAAAGATTTATGTAACAGCACTCAATTTCTTTTCTGTCATCCTGTGGAAATTACATGTTTGCAGAGCAAT
>NW_009953649.1:7027816-7054323 GCF_000747805.2 Chaetura pelagica
ATTCCTGCTTCTAGGAGTTAATTCTTAAACAGGGTTTTGAATAAGACATAAGACTGTGCTTCAGGTTTTATATTAAGGATGTGCTTTGTTTTCTTTTTTTTCAAAAATGGCATGGATAAAGCCATCCACCCCCCTCAGAATCATCCCATCTTGGTCAGACAATACCAGCATTGCCTATTGGTACAGAAAAGCATAGGCATTGAATACCCATTCACACATAGAAGAACACTTAACATTTCTCCTATTGTGAAAGGTTCCACTGTCTTGAGTCACGTTTTGCATATTACATATACGGACTAGCAATAAAATTAGTATCTCCCAACATGCATACATACATGAACATATATACATATAATACATACACACACCTATAAGTAGATGTATACTTACAGATAAAATCTGTGTGCATGGCACAAAAGCATTATTATTTTGTTGTCAAATACAAACTAACATTGTTTCTAAATTAATTGAACTGAACTTCAAAGGCCTTGAACACAGATTTAATCATTATAGCTGGGGTCTGATGACAACAGCATCAAACATGTCTCCCTTGAAAGATCAAACAATACTCTGTTCTTCTGCTTCAGTAGACAAAGTTTAATTTAATGACATTTTAAATCTCAAAGAATGTAAAGAAATTTATATTCTGCACTTTAAAGTGACCCGGAATGTTATTTTCTCTTGCATTTAACAGCTCTTGCGAATGTTTATATTTTACCCTGAAATAACTGTTGATTGTAATTCCTTCAGCTCACTTAATCCCTTGTTTCTTTAGCACTCCTTTCAAAGTTAGGTATCTGGAATAAAATAAATTCATATACCGAACATTGGCAACCACCAAACTGATCCTCATCTGCAGTTCTGATCAATAGCTTTCACTGTGTCCTCAGTTAGAATGAGAAACAGCTACATAGTGAACTCCACACCAAAGAACTGGTAGAGGAAAGAGCCAAGTCAAGTTTTTACTAGCTTGTATCAGTTGGATGTGTTACAGCTTTTTGTAGAACAAAGCAAGAATGAATATAGGCTCAAACACATCCCGAGTACAAAACAAAGCTAATACCTTAAGCCACTTCATTCCTCAACACTGAAAAACTGTTGAGGTGCTGCCCATCAGTTTACCCAAGAAGCTGCCACATTTTCATTTTCCATTTTCTGGATAGCTTTTGCATATTCCCTTTTTAATGCTCCTCTTCTGAGAAATCAATATTTCCCAAGTTTTTTATTATAGAATAAAATTTAATATATATATTTAATAAACTAAACACTATGGAAAACATTTTTATACAGCTTCTTCACATAGATGTTTCAGAATGACACAGAATAAAAGCAAGAAAAAATATCAGAAGTTATCTTGGAACTGCTTGATTAAGGAAAAAATAAAACACTTTCTCTAAGATACAGGGTTACATTTTTCTTGACTGCTTCCACAGAAGTCAAGAGAGGAGGGAGGCAAAACAGAGTACATGGGATAAAAAAGAGATCTCCTTCAGGCTTCTCTACTGCACATGCAGCTCTGCATACATCAGAAACCCAAGCATTCCAATGAACACTGATCTATACCCTGGAGAAACAATGGCAGCTGTTACTTACACTGCCTAAAAGGGTACTAGAAGGCTCCCACATATTGCAATTCTTAGACTGATAAATATAAAAACCAATATAGAACAGTGCAAGCAGAACCAGGTGCTTTCCCATGATGTTGAAGCTCATATGATGAAGGTAGAAGAGGCTTATTTTCAGTTATATATAAACCATTTTCCACATTGCTAGAAACATGTATCCTGCAATTCCAGAAACCACTGACAAAGCAAATATTACCTCCTGCCCATCCATGCAATAGAAAAAACAATTGAGGCAGTCACAACTACAGTCTATATCATGACAGATTCTTAATCATAGAATCATAGAATCATAGAATCTTAAACATTCATTTTTCCAATTATTCATGGACTCACTGTAGAACATTACACATTAATCCCTGATAGGAATTTCCATGGGCAAAACTCTAAGTACTCCTTGAATTTTCTTCTTTGATTCAGGTATCTTAATTTTGCGGAGGTCCACATAGAGTTTGCATCTATAGTTGATTGTTGGGAATTGCAGGTACATTAATAACTGTAGGTTAAGAATAAGGAGCTTTTCTAAGAGTAGTAAGTGACAGAAATTTGATAAGACAGTACTTGGAAAATAAAACGTACCAGTTGTGATTCACTTATTGTCTCAACTGGAGTTTTATGGAGCTCTAGTGCAATTATGTTGAAAAGAGTTTAACAGAAAACCTTAATTTTGAATTACAATGTCTAGGGAAGCAAATGAATTAGGGTTTGTATTTTATTTTTCTTTAGCAGTCTTAAAAATCCATATTACAGCATTTATTATGTACTCAGATATTTTATTGCAGCTGTGTAGAAAATAGCTGTTTATCCTGCTGTGTCTCTAAACTCAGTAAAAGAGTCCTTAAAAATGGAATACACAAAAGGCTAGGGACTCCCACTAGTCTCTTGCAGAAAGTGTACTTCCCTTATGGCATCAGGAGTGCTGAGGGACTCCCATTTAATATTAGCTTCTGGAGCAAAATGTAATGAGAAATTGTGTACAGATAAGAGACTCTGCTGTTAGAAATGTGTTTTTTTTTCCTTTTTCCATCTCCTGGCTTGGACAGAGAACTGTTATCTTTGGTGTGCAGAATGTCCCCACTGAAGTTACATATGTGCACAGATGTTCATGCACACTGCACTCACACCATGATGAGCAAAACCACTCAGAACCACTAGAAAGTAACTGCTTTTCTCTTGGGGAATCCTGCACTAATCTTTTCTCTTCCTTTTCTTGCCAGTAAATGTAATGAAAACACTGGCTTAATGCACCATAACTCATTAATACTAGAACCTAATGTGTTAAGCACTGCTAGAACATCTAGTCCATTATACAGGAATGAAAGCTAATCTAAATATGGGGCCTGAAACAAAAATATATGACCTTTTTATTTTTTATTTGCTAGGCTTCTTGCTGACTTCATTTTGCTGCTCTGCTTTCCCAAAAAAAAAAAAAAAGAAACCATTACAAAAGGCAGGACACAATAGGATGATGACATAGTACCATCTAGAGCCTTCAACGGTCATAACACCTCTGAGATGAGCCTTTTCTGAACTCTTGCTAAGGTCTGTGTACCACAGGTAAAAAAATATCCTGTATTTTTTCCAGGGCTACAGAGGGGGTACTTCAATATGACAGAAACAGACCTAGAACTGGGCAGTTTTCACCCTTTATGCAGGCATGCTGGTTTTAGTGCTCTGTTTTCACAGATGTCATTTCCAGAATGCTTTATTCTCCCATAGCAGTTACTTCAGAGGAAAAAAGAATAAAAGTATATTTGGCTTAATCAATTTGGCATGTTGGGTTCATATGTTTGTCAGCATCTCCTGGAAGCATATTTTTCACCAGTCACTGCAGACAGGCTCACAGCATGTAGCTCACATCTCAACAGCACTTTCAACATGAATAACTGTTGACAATATTTGAACTTTTGAGCTCTGCCATCCTTAGGCACAGTCACAAGAAAAACAGACATCAGTCAAGGACACTAGGTCCTTCCCTCTCTTCACAAACAAAAGCATTCAGCCTGCCCTTTTAGCTACTCTCTCAAAAACACACCACGAATCCTATTTAATTAGAAATGCTCTCACACATTCATTATCCCAGCTGGTTTCGACTCAGAAAACATATTCTTCTGGCTCATTTCTATACACAGGACCCCTGTTCAAATACGAGACTCCATAAGAAGGACTTGTGTTTTCTCTGTGCTTTCCTATGCCAGGGGTTGAACACTCAGGCAACTGTTAAATATTAGTAAATTAAATTAGTTAGTAAAACCAGCTGGCCACTTAGACTTCCAAGGACACATGAAAAAGAGCGGACAAACAGACAAATCCATGCCCAAACATCTTTTTCTTGTCATATTCCCATCTCCCTAACCCTTTTTATCCAGCAAGTTAGCCTTTCCTCTTTTCTCTATAGCATTTTATTAATACCACTTTTCTACAGAGACTTGCTGACAGCTCTCAGTGGTCCCCAGTATGGCAGAATTAATGCAGTTGATATGCGACAGAAAGGGGAAATGTTGGCAATATATGATTACAGAGTAAATGATGCAATTTCAGGGTCAGCACTACAGAAGGCACTTATGAAGAGGCTGACAAGTAAAGATGAATGGCAAATGAATGAGGGCAGTTACAGTATTTAATGTATATTTGCCTTCTCAGAGATCTGTAGACTCTGCTACCATCTGCTGGTTTATGAAAAAGAGCCAGGGAATCTATTTTAGTGGCTCTATATACATAATCTTTCAGCTGTCTCTCATTATGAGAACAGTTCTCATTTCAGGTCACAGCCTACCTTCAGCCTCCACAGAGCTGTCAATTAGGCTTACTTTTGTTTCCTGATGCATTTCCGACAGGAGGTATGAGGAAGAATGGCAAGCAGACAGTGCAATATTTATACTAAACCCAAGTAATATGTCGCAGAGTAAGGTACTTTTTCAGTATTTTGCAAAAAAAAAAAAAAGGGGGGGAAAAAAATAAAAAAGAAATCAATGCAATTAGTTCCAGTTTATTCTAGAGGGCAGAGGGTGAGGACAGATTGAAAGGTATTCAATTCTGGTTTTGAACAAATGTACTTGACATTGTGCCTCCTTATACGACTGATATATAAATTGCCATACTGCACAGAAATCAATGGAGCAAAGCAGCCTGCCATCTTGGGAGAATGTGATCCACACAGGATACATGCCAGGCCTAAATGTAACACAGGGCAAAGATATGGCCAAATTACATTAGGTAAAGGAAGAGAGAAAACATTAATATAATTCCAAAGACAGTATTCTAATTCTACATGTTCATCCCTTAGATACATGTAATAATACACAGACACTCACAAAATAAATCTGTTTTAAATTTGCTACCTCTTCTTTATCCATTTAAGCTGTCAGGAAGACCAGAAAAGGGTTGGCAGTAGTGGCAATGTTTACAGAAGAGTGGTTTAATAAACTGGAGATACACAATCAACTTAATTCTATAGAGTTTAAAGGCCAAAAGAGATCATGGTGGCAACTTCCCAGTTTACCACAGTCCACAGACATTTACACAGGTTTCAAGTCATCACTTCTATCTGAGCTGGGTTTTCAGAGTGGAAAGCCCATATATATGTTCCTCAATTCAGAGGATTAGCTACATGCTCAGATCTTTTAGGCTTGCTCAGCCTTATTTTAGGTGCACAGTGAGGTCCACCTTGATAACAGAACAAAGTTATAGTATTCCATGGGAAGTTCAAGGAGCAGTGGCAAGCCAAAGAAGCCAGAGCACTCCAATAGCTACATGGTTTAATGAAAAAGGACATACCCTCTGGACAGCACAATTCCTCTTCCTCAGGCTAGCCAAACTCCCCTAGCACAGCTGGAGGATGCTGTGCCTCACTGATGTCAATGTCCTCCCATTTTGTGGTAATGCCAAAAGACTGAGGACTCCCAAATTTCGAGACATTAGAGCAAGGAGCTGATGGAAGCAGGTTTGAAAAATGCCCATGACTAACGGCCTGTAGCAAGTCTTCTGTATTATCCCTCAAAAAAGCATCATAAAGTAACAGCAAGAAGCTTCTTTTAGGACCTCCACACTAATATGCAAGGGACGTGCATGTGCTATTTTTGCAAGGGTAAGCATCACAGGCAGCCTGTGTTCACTACGTGTCATCTTGCAAAAAGGAAACTGAGGTTACTGGAGTCAATGAGTAAACATTGGCTGCATCTTTTTCTCCTATGCAGGCTACAGGCACAACTCCAGAAGAACATATTCTCTGGAGAGAGGATTCAGGTGGCTGACATATGCTGCTTGGTTCAGAGGTGAGATGAGGCAACGGATACTTTGCATATGAATCACAGTAAAGCTCCAGTATAGCCCCAAGGGACTTGGAGCAGTCTGTTTGAAGATCGACTTTTCTTGCTATATTTCACCCATAGCTTTCCTATTACTACAGTATTTTTAATAACTCTGTACTTCCATAAAGAACTCTGGTGATGAGCACAAAAAAAACCCACAAAAAACCACAAAAAAACAACAAAAAAAGGAAAATGGTATTTGCTAGTAAGTTTAAATCTTTAACACTTCTTAATAATGTCATCCTAATATTTACTTTTGGTTGGAAAAGGGAACAAATACCCAGTGAGGATAAGCCAACATGAATTACAAACGAGGCACTGCTTATCATTAACAGGGATGGAAGAGTATGAGAAAACATCTGATCTTACAAAAAAATTCACCAAACACAGTGTCATACAATGAATTATTGGTACAAATAAGCTAGCTGACCTGCTTCATACACTCAAGAAGCCAAGGGACAAATTAAACAATCAGGCTCCAGTCACACAATTGCCCGTTCCTATTAGATTAATTCTGTCATCTACAGGATTTGTTATTCCTATCAAAGAAACTGAAAAAAACATTACAATATGTTTAATTGTATTATTTAGAATACAGCAAATGCACAAAGGAGTTTTGCTTTGACGGTTCCCTTTTATATTACATAGTTAAGAAAATAATTAGGCTTCCCTTTTTGAGACTCCAGAAGAAGGATGAGCTGCAACATTGGAAAACAGCAATATTTTATTATTTATTTTTTTTTAGTTTCCAGAGAACTACAAAGTGCTACAAGGGAGGATAAGAAACTGCCATAAATGTAACTATTAACATAGGCTTTGGACAGCCATAGCAGGACTTCTGCACACAATCAGTCTCTCAGCGTAAGGGACACAATGATGGTCTTTGGTCTTTGCAGGTTCCAGCTCCAAGCTCAACCTCCTCTCTACTGAACCAGCATTCTTTTGAGGGGTCTGATTTGCATGTGCCCTAGATCAAGAAGACCTAAATCTATTTACAACACTAAATTTGAAGAGCAGATGACTCTGCCAAGTATTGAGGAGCTGCCAGCTACAATATGTGTTTGCAGAGGTATAGATCATGTAACAGGTATGCTGCACTTACTTGCCTTACTCTAAATAGTTTGCTTGCTTTAACAACCCATAAAACACCCCCTATAAGGGAGGGCTGTTTTTAGCAATGATCAATCTCATTTGGAAATAAGAAAGCAGAGGCAAATAAAATCCAGCTCCTAAGATGTTTTACCAGTGAGATCAGAATGAAAATATTGCTTCATGATTCACACACAACTATGTGTTATACAGAGATTAATTTTCCTACTTGTTATTGTCAGAGTCCCTGCAAGATAACTATGTATTTCCTCAGAGAATCATTAAAATATAATTTTATACAAATTTATAGCAAGAATAACAATAAATTTCCTTTATTTTCAAACTAAAGAAAATTTACAGTCCAGATAGTTCAGCTTTTGCCCACTGAAATTCAGTGATTAAAAAATACAGTTAGAGCAAAGAAAACATGTAATTTTTAAATTAATCTTCTATTTAGCCAGTCTGTCATTTTACTTAGGCAAGCCACCACAGTAGAAATGAGAGTTCTGAACCACAGGTTTTATATAGTTCAGTTCTTCATTTATCCATCTTTCTTAAAGGAATCAACTAAAATAAATTATAACTTCATCACGGGAATACACAGATGCACATAGCTCTTCCATAATAAGCAAGTAGAGAGGCACCTAAAAAAAAAATAAAAAATTGTGCCCCTTAAAATTTCACTGGACTATAAAGTCTTGTTTTCATATGAGTTGCTCTGATGTAACCACTGTTTTTACGAAGAAAACAGGATGACAGTACTTGAAGTTTGTGTAAGAATAAAATTTAACATGAAAATGTAATTACAGTGCTTTCTCACTCTCCTTGATTTTTTTCCCTGCTGTAAATTAATTAAATGCTCCTTAAATCACCTGAGAAATTCAAGAATCAACAAAAATGTTTCCATGAAATTACCAAGAGACAACTTTCATTTGCCATAAATCTCTGAGTATGTGCTGGTAGAAAGAGGTTTTGTCTTCAATGCTGACCTTTTTCCTCAGCAGGAGTGCCCTGAGAGGCACACCACACACCAAAATAGCCACTTGGTCAAGCAGTTTTCCCAAAACAAGTCTCTGACTGTTCTCTGCATGAAGCAGATGATTTTATACATAAATCTCATACAACCCAGAGACATTCTCTTTTAACTGAGTTACTCATGTTTCATTTAATAAAGAATTAGAGAACTTCCCAATCCTGAATAAAAAGCTACGTGTTGACACTTAACTTGTTGTTTTGTTTGTTGTTTTTTTTCAATAGGCAAGCATTTTTTCCCAACTCAAATAATGTACATTCTTCTGAAGACCTTCTTCTTGTCATAGGACCACCTTTTACCAGGAGTAAATACTAAAAATTCTGTGGTTGCTATTTTCAGGAAAGAAGGCTAACAAGACTGTTTAGTTGCAAACATGGGCAACAGCTTTGCCTTCACAGTAAAACCAGTAGTTAAACCTGGACCCAATTAAGTCAGCAGAAATCCTTCCCCTCAATTAATGAGGGTTAGGATTTCACCTTAAGACTTTACAGCAAGTAAAAGGAAAGAGCAAAGCTTACCTCCACAGTAAGAGAAGAGAGCAAAGAAAGGGAAAAATGGATTTTTTTAGAAGTGTTAAAAGGTCATTCATCTTTACAAAAGCTAATGAAACAAATGTCATTAGATGTAGCAGATATAAAAGGTCAAATAAATATCCTGAACATAGAGCTAAAATGTTACAGAAAGACTAAAGGAAGAGGAAAGGCACATTTCTTCCTTTGAGGATAAAATTATTAAAGAATAAAAACAAATTTGGAAAAAACTATCTCAAGGAAAAAAAAATGTCCGTATGACAAACATTTGAACTAACAAGCCAGTATTAGAAAAGAAATAATATCCCTTTATTAAATATCTAAGGAGCAACCAATAACCTAAATGTATTAAGTGTGCGGTTGTAAGGTGCATCTAGGAAGGAATAAAATGCTACTGTCTGCTGCTCTTAAATCTTGAGAGGTCAAAGAATTCCATATAGAAAACTTAAGTTTCAGCAGATGTGCTGTATGCATGGGATAATTAAACACAGAAATAGGAAGTAAACTATGCATCATCTATTGTTGTCTCATTAAAACAGATAGTTTCTAGAAGCCAGTTTTAACTGTCCTGATCTTGTTTCTCCTTTGGAAGGAACAGGGCTGGACAGGGATTAATGTGTTATGATCTGCCAAAAGTGAACAGAATTACAGCAAGACAGGAGGAAAGATTAGAAGGGAGTCTCACATAAAACACACCTCAAGGTGTAGGCAGAATAACTATTGGTTAAGCTACAATAAGGGTTTACATCCTGGCCACTGTTCTTCAGTAAACAGTCACTGGTACACATTAAGAAGCTCAGCCGGCTCTGTTCCATTGGTTACTACTATGAATTATTTCTTTTTCTATGCAAGACATATGTATGCAAGTAGTTCCTGGTTACTTGATGATAGGCTGTAAATGCACACCTTTGATTGTTCAGGAATAACTAGTTGCTCATCCACATACCCGTCAGGGCCAGAGGGATGGGAGTGAGGAGGGGAGCACATGGAGAAAGGAGTTCCCTTTTGCCAGATATTGAATTACACCAGCAGTATTTGAAACATTGCACAACTTTGACACTGCTGTAGTTCCTCACATAGCCCTCTAGATAGTTTAATAAACCAAAGTTTAACTTTCGTTTTCCTTCATGATTTCACCTAACACTGTAGAAAGGACCTGGTTCTCCTGGCTTTGGGCCCCCAACCTGCCTTAGACTGCATCACCTCATGTTCCCTTTCACTTTACCAACTCCAGCCTAGCTTCAACTGCTACCACACCACTGAAGACACTTACTTATCTCCAAGAGCTCAGAAATACACCACTCTGAAGCACAATAAAACCCAAGAGAAAACACAAAGCAATCTCCTAGTTAAAGTTTTCCAGGTACCATCCTGCCTCTGCAGCTATTTTGGACTAAGGTGTGACAGCCTTACAATCAACTACTTTCCCACTTCACAGATGTGACTACATCATCTCAGCACAAGTAAATAGGGGAACCTTGTTTGCATAATCTTACTTTGTGGACTAAAATATTTCTGTATTGTACTTCATGCTCCCCTGAACAGTGAATAGCCATTCCTGTATCTCTTAACAGGTCTCACAGTCAAACTGCCTAAGATCTCCAATGTTGATCTACATCAGACATTCCATGCTATATACAATTAAATCACATCTACTGCACCATTTCCTTGTCACATAGCTCTGGTATTTCTTCCCCCTCTATCCAAAAAGGCTAAACTTGGCACAGCTGGAAATCTCTCATCTCCCCTGTGCATGCAAAAGGAGTAGTGCACAAAATTCAAATATTTTCTTAGTTCAGTGGTAGTTTCCTTAGCTGGTCCTTTCCCAGGCTACTTTATCTTGGAAAACTTCAGTCAAAATACCAGCTAGCCCAGAGAAAACTCTGTGTTTAAAAATAAAACAAAATAAAATATAAAACAACCCCCCTCACCAAAAAAATCCACAATCCATATTTTTTATTCATATCAACAAATTCAGCCTTACCTGGAACAGAAGTCTGAAACGCAATATAGTAGCCCAAAGAAAGGTACTGTCTGATCCCAAGCAAATCTATAAAGTTCAATATTCTTTCCCAGCTGCCTTCCCTGCCCAAAATAATATTTCATGCTATTTTGCAATTAAAACATCTATGGTATTGTCTACCAGGCAGTAGCTGTCTCCTTGAGCATATTACTTTCCTAATTATCCACAGAGTTAATACACTTCTCCTGCCTGTCTCTGGCCTTGGCTAATACAGGTTTGCCCTGCCTACTTCTACACAGAATGATCATTTTCCTAGATCATTGTTTTCACCATGTAATTTCTCTTTTTAATCTCATTATTGGGTCTGACTTCTCTACAGAATAAAAGGGAAAACTACTTGCTTCTGTTGCACAATTCTACAAAGGACTCACTTCAGCTATCTTTTCTAATTAGCAGCAAGTGGTTGAGTGACCTTTTCACCCACAGTTGCACCTCTTTCCAGTTTTTCCCCACTTTGTCAACCAGGTGATCTTCATAAAACATCCATGAGTCATGGTCACTCTTTATTCACACCCCACCACAAAATTCCCATATGTTGCAAAGTCTATTAAATACCTGACCATAATTAAACTATAAAACCCCCAGAATTTCCATTTACTATTTTAACAAATATTTTCTTGCTGCTTCTTTTTTGCCCCTTCTCCTTCTGCATTCATTGCTTGTCTTGTATTTATATTGTAACCCTTTTTTGTAGTACACTTTTATGCTTGATTTATTGTAGATCACTAATGACAATGTGAGATTTTGGTCCACAACTTGTGTCTAATTACTACAGTAATGACAGTTCTAATATTAAATTGAGCTAAAATATATATTATAAAAAAATGTCATTTTCACATACCAGTTAGATATATTCTGAGGCCACTGTACATATTGCATTTCCTATCAAGACTCCTGTTTGATATGTACTTTAAATACAGAGCTAAAGCTACAGACAGGATGAGTAATTATTTCCCAAAGGAAAATAAATACACTCTCTCCACTGCTACTTCTCCTGATCAGAATACACTTTCCTTAAAGTATGATAAATAGGTAAGAATGAGACCAAATTTCAGTTTTTCAATTACTGCTGTTTGTACACTGTGTAGCTCAAAATTATTCTTGGAAAAAGCAAATTAAAAAAACCCAAAACCCTAGTTGTCTCAACACAGAAGACACACACAGTGATTTCTGTTTCATTTCCATGCCACATTCACCTCTAGCAAACTGATAACAAAGTTCTGGCTCTCCAGAACAGCAAAGCTTAATCCAGTTGACCAATAATCTCACAAAATTAATTTTGCATTTACTGTTGTTCATTTCTATAAAGGAGGATATTCCTACACAGTTAGATTCAAGAATATCTGAACATTTTTTAAATGGATGTGTTTGTAACATTCTTTATAAAACTGTTCTAGGGTTCTGCCTGAATAAGGTCTCAGCAGCATAACCCTGCTCTAGCAAGTGTTTCAAGCTCTGCTAGTGATCTAGGGAGATAATGACTGTACACGACATATATAGTATTTTTCATCTAAGAAACAAGCACTTTGGTAAATTTTTGTTTGAAAAGCTAAGTCCTTAGGAAAAAAAAATAAATAAATTAAAAATCAAGGTTTTACAGCTTAGAGGACAGAAAACTGACAGATTTTCATACATAATTCTAAAAATATCCACAGCTCACCATTTTATTTCCTACAGGAGCTGGAACAAATGAAATTGGAGTTCCATTTTCTGAGCTTCCAGTGTCTGCAGACACCAAAACCAAAACCAAACAAAAAACCAAAACTCCACCATTCAGAAGAATGAATTCTGTCCAGAGCAGAAAAAACATCACAAGAAGAGTTAATTTTGCAGTGCCTCAAATGGCAATCTGTGATAACTATAAGCAGATGGTGAATATTGAATCCTTTGGCCCCAGCAGAGGAAGTGTTTTGAAGAGGAAATCTTCAGAGAACCAGCATTCCAGCAACATCTCTAAATTTCAATTCAACAGCTCAAACAAAAAATCTTGGATATTTTAAAACTCAAAAGCAGCTTAATGATACATGATGACTTCCAAAAGAAGAAAATGAAGTCTCTGCTACAACCCATTAATTTAAACTCTCACTCCTGCCATCTTGTTGAAAGAACTACAGATGAATCCCCGAATGTGACCTGTTTCTTGCCCTTAAATACTTCCAGAGATGTTCACACTCAATATCCATAAATTTTCCGCTCTCAGCTCTTCATACCACATGGGTTTTTTTGGCAGTATTTTGACATAGCACAAGATCCAGAACAGGACTGTGTGTAATCAATACAATAAAAACAGGTTTCCTTTTTCAGTAATGTAGGTGGAGCTCTGCTATAGACAAGTCATTGACAGCTGAGAATATGCTGTATTCTGTTCGCCCCTAAAAGTTCACACCAGTTTACCCCAATTTAAATGAGACAACACCTGCAGAAAATCCAAGTGATTCTGGAAAACAGTCTCATCTCTCTGTAGAAGCTGTATTACATATTTCTTGTGCTATTGCCTGCATTGTCTTTTATGTCCACACAGTATAACAAGAAGTGGGCCTCTTCAGGAAGGTAGAGAAATAAAAAGAAACAAGCCACCAAAAGAGTCATATATTTAAGAAAATGTGCTACCGTAGAGTGGTGCCACAGCACTTAAAATATTTTTATTTGTTAATTCTATCCTTAAATATTTATAAAGAATGCCTACTTTAGGTGAAGAAACACCTATACACCTCTCAGATGTCATTTAAGGAGCTAAATGGTATAATTATTCCAATTCAATTAAAAACAAACTTTAAAAAAAAAGTTAAAAAGTAAAAAGGTAATAATTCAACTGGCATAACAGAGGGGTAAAGAAACAAGAAAATAAATAAGTAAAATTTGCTGGGTAAAAAAAACTGGCTGGATGCCCAGGCCTAAAGAGTTGTCGTAGATGGAGTTAAACCCAGCTGGCAGCCAGTCACAAGTGGTGTTCTCCAGAGCTCAGTGTTGGAGCAAGTTCTGCTTAATATCTTTATCAACGATCTGGAAGAGGGGATCAAGTGCACCCTCCTTACGTTTGTACCTGACACCAAGTTGGTCAGGAGCATTGATTAGCAGGCTGGATCAATGGGTCAAAGCCAATTGTGTGAGGTTCAACAAGGCCAAGTGCCTGGTCCTGCACTTGTGTTGCAACAACCCCATGTAATGCTAGAGGCTTGAGGAAGAAAGGCTGGAAAGCTGCCCAGAGGAAAAGGACTTGGAGTTTTGATCAACGGCTGGTTGAACATGAGTCAGCAGTGTGCCTAGGTGTCCAAGAAGGCTTGAATGAGAACTAGTGTTGCCAGCATGACTGAGGAAGGGATTGTTGCCCTGTATTCAGCACTGGTGAGGCTGCACCTTGAATATAGTGCACAACTTTGGGTCCCTCACTACAAGAAGGACATTGAGGTGCTGGAGCAAGTACAGAGAAGGGCAACAAAGCTGGTGAAGGGTCTAAAGAACAAGTCTTATGAAGAGTTGCTGAGAGACTTGGGGATGTATAACATGGAGAAAAGGAGGTTGAGGGGAGAATTGATCGTTCTTTACAACTACCTGAAAAGCGGTTGTAGCAAGTTGGGGGACAGTCTCTTTTTCCAAGTAACAAGCAATAGGCCAGGTGGAAATGGTCTCAGGTTGCACCAGGAGAGGTTGAGATTAGAATATAAAGAAAGAAATCTAAATAAATAAATGTGTTTTAAAATCCTCATATCTATGTAGATGAACTAACTAATCCTAAACAGAAACAAGAACTGATGTTATATGTAGGCTTGAGATAGGATTTTAAGTACAACCACAGCAAAATGTGAGGATACTGACTGCCATCAGTAGATGAGAATTGCAGCTTTTCCCCACTGTTGCTAATAACAGTCAGCTTCAGTTGCTGCAGTGAAAGATGCAAGAAACTTTATACTAGGCTGAGGTAGGATCATTTTCTCCCTGTAATTTATCCCTGACTCTTCAGAAAAAAAGATGCAAGAAAATTAGTAATGGATGGCTTGGAAACCATTGTAAATAATCTTTCTAATGGACAGGCTGTGCAAGAAGATGTCTGGATTATACATACCTCAGTAACAATGGCTTTGATATCTTCTATGGCATAATATTTGCAGCTTGGCTAAATAAACATTAAAAGATCCTGAGATCTCTGTGTACTATACACAATTACAACAGCTAAAAAGCTAATGACAGTACCTGAAAACCATTCTCTTTATCCAGGTCCCAAAACACTTTCAGTTTCACATTTCTTCTTTGCCAGTTTGTTTTATCTGAGTTGTCATCTCTAAACCCTCGTGTGTATTGAGATATATATCACACAATGCACAAGGCAAGGCAACACTATGCAGCAAACCCCTGCACACAAACAGGAGAAAATGCAAATGGCATAAATAAAACCCACCACAGTGACTTCAGCGGTCATAAAGTTGGCCCATTATATCAATGACTACATAACATACATGTCCAGCAATCCTCAGAGGTAACCAGAAATCATCAGTAACAGATGCATAGCTGAAAGAGAGTTGAATTTGTCCCCACAGGCACTATTTGTGCATTCACGCACTTAATATTTCACATCACATCTGACTGAGTAAATAAAGTGACATTTTGATTATGGAATATATTAGAGACTGACAGTAGTTTTATTGATCTATCAAAACATTTGAAGGATTGATTACTACAGTTTCAAAGTAATTAATTTCAACAGAGATATGGGCACCAGACTACTATGGTCCATGGCAAGTAGGCAAGCACAAACCTTGAATAATCTGAATTACAAATTTAAGTCTAAGACTTGTAAGTGAAGAAAACTTTATAACCTAAAGAGCCATTCTACAATGTTTTCTTATTGCAGTGATGCAGATTTCTTTTTGTAAGGCTCTAGAAGATTCGTCCTTAATACTCTTCCCTTGGTAATCTCAAAAGAAAAACAATGTTGTTATATTGAAAATCCCCTAGAATGCAATTATACATGTCCAGCAACAAAACTAAACTAATCTCATAATAATCAAGAGCATAACAACAATTACGCTATTTATGTAAGTCACTTCAGGTTGGCTTCACTGATAATCCTTTCTCTCTCACTTCTGAGTGTCACCAATGCACAGTACTCCCCTACTCCTCCTTTAAGTGCAGGTCCAACAAATGAACCTTCCTGAATTCACAGGAAAATGACAGCCATTTGCCTTACAAATTGTGCTGCTATCTATGTCTAGTAATTTAAAGCCTCCTAAGGTTCCCTAAAGACCCAAGAAGAGTGGGAGGCAGAAACAACACACACATCTTCAGCAGTGCAGTTTTATCACTGGGATGCCTTTAAATTGTAGTCTTACCATTATCAGACCCTTTAGCATAATTACCTGCAGATCCAAGGGTGAGGAGAGAGTATAGAACAGAATGTAACCAAGAGCAAAATGCTTTGAGAGGTGTCATAGCCGTTGTGAGTCACAGAGATGAAGTTTTATAAGAACCAAAAGAGGAGGTTAGAAATAACAGAAAGACTCAAGACAGGGACCTCTTATGAAATGTGTTAGGTAGCATACAGAATAGAAAAGCATGGAACACGACCAGCACGAAACAGACCCAAAACCAGAACCAGTCATACAAGGCTCATGTCACACACTTCTACAAATACTTTCGTGACAGGAGATCTTGAGTTTTACTGCAAGTGTTCCTTCACACATTTGTGTCTCAACTTCCTGAAGACAACAGTAAAGATTTTTCTTGTAAAACAAAGAAAGAAAAAAACCTATTTTTTTTCTTTTTAAAAATCAAATTTAGACAAAACTTTTGCAATAATATAACTGTAAAAGGGGATATGCTCCAAAACAGGGAAACTAATGGAGTAGTAAGACAGGGTGGAAGAGATTAACTTATACTTCTTTGTATTGTAAGCTTTACTCTTCCTACAGGACAGAGTAGGAGAAAGGTCCCTCCAAGCTGCAGTCCATACCTGGACTTACTGTTCCTAGGACAATGCTGCTTTCTTTTACCCTTTTCAGAGGGCAAAAATAAACCTGAAAGCTGACCTAGATCCAGCTTGGTATAAGGGTCATATTTTGTCTTATTTTTCCTTGCTTTTATGGCAACACAGTAAGACCTTTATATATAGACTTTGTTCTAAAATGATTGCTCCAAACTTTTTGTCAGGAGTTTGAGAATTTTTGGATGTGTTTAGTTCTGAAGTAAAAGAAAAGGGATAAATCATGAATGTAAGACTCCTGGGAAAACAAAAGAAAAAAAAGTTGAAGAGGGAGATTTCTGTCAGCTGAAGACAGCTTTGAGTGAGAATCAAAAATGAAACTTCAAAGGCACACTCCATTGTGTGGAATTATGCACTCCACTTTCCACACACCACTGTGGGGAATGATAATTTTAAATGTGATGATTAACAGTAAGTTACCACAAGCAAACTTGCTCTCCCAAAGTTCCTAAAGCAGAGGAAAAACAGCTTATTATGTTGTTGCCATTGCTCTATGGCTACTTCTGATCAAGGAATAGGCAAATCAGAAATGCCCCTTGAATGTGTCACTACAATTTTTTCTAGGGAGACAAGCCATTCCAATGAAGACAGTCATACTTACTGGAATCCTCTGTATGCAAAATTTACTTGTCCACCGAATATTCTAACTCATTTAAAAATAAATTATTTACTTTAACAGACTACACAACTATTTCTTTCTATAAAACCAGAAAAAAAAAAAAAAAAATAAAAAATAGGCTCTGTCTAGTACCAGAGGAAATAAAAGACCATTAAGAAGGCAGAAAAAAACACAAAGCTGAAAACAGAGGTGAAGAAGCAGCCCATATAGAGTTTTCTAATGAGGTTCATTGCTTTTTGTTTAGCTTCCTATTGTTAACCAGCTACTAGTGTTTTATATTATCAATATCTTATTTTTAATTCAACAATTTAAAAAAAAACACAACAAAACACAAACCAAAAACAGAAGACAAGAACTGCAATTCTAGATGCCAAATTCTTTCTCATTTGAGGCATAAAATTGTGAAAACAATTAAGAGTTTGGCTGATTTTAGTCCTTTATTCAGCACATGATGTTCAAAGAGAAAATTCTATACTTTAGTGAGAAGTTTTAAACACGCACCCGAAATTCATTATCAATATTTGAGCTACATAGTACCAGATGTTTCCAGCACTTAGGAAAGGTAAAGAAGGAAGCAAAATGGCATATAAAGCAATTGAATGGAACATGTAAATTAGCTTCATTGTACCCAATGCATTAGCGTACACAGTGCATGTGTTTCATCAGCAGTTCATTGGGCTAATTTGCTCATAGACTGCTGTATCATATTCACAGAGAAACAAATGCCAGGAAGAATGCTTTTTAATGAAAAGTGCTCTGTGCAACATCCACCACAGTGACCATGTAGATCTACTAAACTTTTGTATCACAGAAGCAAAGAACTTACCCCACATCAATGAATCCCAAGTAGGGTACCCTCATATACTACTGTAAATCTGTTTACAGTGGCTGAACATGAGAAAGCTTTATCCAACACTGAAACAAAAAGGTAGCTGTAATGAGTCAGTTTGGTCTCTCTGAAAAGAGGCACAACTTTGGACATAAATCCCAAGTGAGGTATTTAACACTGGTTTCATGTTCTAACACCCTTTAATTTAGGCTGTAGGCATCTACTCTATATCGTTGAGATGAAGTAAAAAGTAAATGTATCAACTATTATATTCAGTAAAAATTATTTGACCATTACTTTGACTAAAGCTATTTCCTAAAAGGAGTCATAAATGCCTGAAATTACCACCAAGAGAGTATAAACTAGGAATAATCAAAGATGGCCATCCACATTGCAGAAGCAGTGTTATCAGTCTAGTCAGAAGGCTGTAAGAGAACCTTCAGATTAAAAATCCACTGCAAATCGAATTAATTGTCCCAGATGTTAAACAGCACAAACACATTACAATATTAATTGTAGTCGTTTCAGAAAGTCTAACTGTGTATTAAGTCCAGGCCTGTATGAACATTGCTAGTCACAACTTCAGCTGACCTCACTTATTCTCCACCTTTTCTTCTAGACAACCTTGTCACATAATATTTTTATCCCCTCTGGCTGCTGTGCCTTTAACAAAAGTGAGTTCTTTGTGGTCTTCAGTAAGACTCCATTTTCTCTGCTTTTAATAAACCACCCCATTCCAAATGTATTGATATTCACACCTCCACTGTCAGACATGCTCAGTGTGAATGTCTCCTTAGACAGCAAAGCTGCAAACACAACACTGCTGAATACTGAGAGCCTATTAACGGGAAGTTGATACTTGTGTACCAGCAACCTAGGTTTTTATTACAGTGTAAGTCTCAGTATTTTTTAACACATGCTTCAGCAAATCATTATACTCATTGTACAGGATAGTTTTCAATGAAACAGAGATCGTTTATCAGTTGCAGCCACCAGGATAAAGATTGCATACTGGAAAAAAAATATGTGGCCAACATGTTGTCTTTACTACCCACAAAATCAGCCCTCCAATAGCCATAAAAAACCCCAAGTAGGTCAGGACAGCATAAAAGCTGAGCCACTTTGCACTGAATTTGGAAACAATGGCAAGGCTTGAAGTATACAGAAGGTAGTATTTGCATGATTCCCATCACTGTGATTGTCAGACTTCATCCAAATGAGGTAAATGGACCTTTTAGATCTCCACATCGCCATTCCTTATTCACAAGCCAAGCCTTAGCGCTCTCAAGGTACTCCAAAGGCATTTAATTTAATTTGTGCAATTTTGTGTTCCCCAAGTTCAAGCCAAAATGGAACTAAAGATTCAAACCAAGGTTTAAGCATTTAGAACTAAGAACTGGGCACAGAGCCATTCTTGGGACTGGGCTTCGTAATAGAATTTACCCCTAGAATGGTCATTAAATTAAGGAAACTCCTTATTCTGACACCTAGTGTCAAAAAGAGGAAGGACAAAACACCATCTAGGGCTTCTGTGAAAAATGGAGCACAAAATTTTAAGTGAGCAGGTGTGGGTGGCTGGAAGAGGAGATAAGCAGATCATTAACATTTGTTAATCTAACTGAAATGCAAAAATGAGAACTATTTTTTCCTTCCATAGGACTTTAAAAACTGCTCTAAACAATAATGAAAATCCCCTAAATATAAGTTTCCTAAATGAGCTACATAATGTTCCATGCCATAATCACCACTGCAACAAGAAAATTGCCCAAATCATTTTTGAGCCAGATTTGTCAGTCATGCTGCTCTGTGCTCCGAGTAACAATGTTCTGTGCAATTAATATCAAAACTTCCAAGGCAGCTCTGAGTTCTGATGTTCTCTGTGCTTCTGCCATTGCAGAAACTGTGAAGCCATATTAGACTGCAATATGGAGCACTGATGGGAAGAAGAGAGGAAGAAATTGGGATGGGGGGAGTAGTAAAAAAGAAAAAAAAAAATTTGCAGCCAAACAGAGGCCAGGAATAGTAAGATAATTAGGGTGTGTTTTTTCACAAGATTACAGCAGCTTGAATTGTTACCCCCATTTTATGTTTAATTACAGTTTTTATTGCACTCATAAGAAATACAGCTGCTGAAATAATCCAAGGAGCCAAGAACAATTCATTTCTCCTCCTTTTTCAGAAACTTTCATCTCAGCCATTATACACTCTTCTAACACAAAGATGGAACAAAGCACTATTGCACTCTTGTTTATGTTAGGGTCTTAGATGCCATCATTATTCTCAATCTGCATGAAAATGCTAGCATAAGAGATGAATGAGGGAGACAAAAGGGCATAAAGAAAAAAGAATTCTTTTTCTCTGCATCTTGCTGTGCCTCTGCATTGCAAAATTACTGCTTACATCAATAAAACACACATCAGGCAATAATGAATGTATAGAGACCTCGCAGAGGGAAAAATCAGAACTGCAATACATATAAACATCAGTCTCCTACATATGCTTAAATTTTTACACCGTATGCTGAGACTTCTGAAGAGACGTTCATGTGGAAATGCAGGGGTGGGAGGGGAAGGAGTACATATAATGTCATTCCTAAGAAGCATTCCAATCTGCTAAATACTGATTACCATCAAAACTTAAAGGATAATATTTAGCACAACACAAAACTGCAGGTATTTAATATCCGTGTCCAGATCAAAAATTAAGCCTATACACTGCCAAGCAGCATATGGGAACAAACAAGAGGCCATTGAACAGGCTGCATGCATCAATCACATCGTATTTTCAGGCTTTGATCTACAACCCTGGCCCACACGGATAGTCATTCTGAAATAAGTAATATTTGTATTAATAACAGTTAGTTGATTGAGCCAGTCACACATTTCTCCTGGTAGAAAAATTATTACAAAACCAGTCACTTGCATTCAGAATGTGCAAGTGAGACGACATTCAGGAATTCTGGGGATATTATTGGAAAGGGAAAAAGTGAACTCCCCTTTATATTGAAAGTTAAAGCTCAGCTTGGAAAACACATTAATGAACTACTTCTTACAACTAATTTAATTTCTCATCATTGACTTGAGTCTTGTCTGCAGATGTCTTCTCACAGTGCTTCCCCCTAGCCTTGGCTATCGCCTCAACAAGGAGTACAGAGCTATTTTTCTGCAGAAAAGTGTCACTGAAACGCTCCCAGTAGCTGGAGAACCTGGCAGGAATTTTACCCCTGATACCTTCATAGCAGCTGTCTTATCTGAAGGGACAATTATTCCATTTAATCCTGATTTGGCAACAGCAAGCTTTTTACAAAATTAAGCTCTCAAGAAATGTCCTAAGTTCCACACATTTAAGAAAAAAAGAAAAAAAAAAAGAAAGAAACACTGAGGAAACAAGGCAAACTCAAACTTCCCACTAGGACTGAGGAAACTGGCACAGCAAAACATGTAAGTGGGAAAAAAAAAAAAAAAAAAAAAAGGAAGTTGAACGAAAAATCAGCATTCACTATTAGTAGAATACAGAACAGAGCACTAACTAGAGAAAAGGAAAAGGTGCTCAAATCTTCCTTCCAGGTCAGTCATTCAAGGAGGGAACCAGTCAAAGTTTTCTAACAAATAACAAACTTAGCATAGACTAGGCAGTGTGGGAGTTAAGGAAAAAAAAATACTTAAAGGTTTTATGATGACTTCACATGGCTGTCACCATCAAAAATGAGTAAACACAAGGAAAAATTGCTCAGGAAGTAATATTTAGGTATGCAAAAAAACAAAGTTCACTTTGATCAAACAGGCCTTCTTAACAAACGTTCAGCAGCAATCAGTTTTAACTGTTCTCCTGAACATGAGTTGAAGCCTTCTGATGAGACACAAGCTTAACCATGTGCCTGAGACTTGATGTTTTACCATCTATGTCAAAGTGTGTTCTGCAGAATAAAAAAGAGAAAGAAAAACTTCTCCCTGCCCCTTACTTATTAGCATCTGCATTTCCAGCCCTTGGCATTAATCTCTGCTTTTCTCACATCTCCCTTAGCATACGCAGGAACACCTTCAAATAATGGAGTTTATAAACCAGCAGTCTCATCACTAGTCCCACCTGGCTGTGATATGGTTTGCAGAAGATAACATTTGCAATAGCATTGTGTTTTAAGTCCCTTATCTTTCAAAGGCTGTCAAAGTCAAATGGTAGAAAAACATTAAAGAGGAGGAAAGCTCAAGTGGTACTGAGAAAAAAAGTTCTGAAGAAGAAAGCATAACTAATGGAGCCTTCACAGCAAGCCTAGTTCAGCCCCTTCAGAGAGTTGCACCATCTCTGCTGCACAGTCTGGTAGCAAATCAGAGTGGTCCTCTGGGCATAAAATCTTCCTTTGCCTCTGTGATAATACCTCTGATCTTCCTGTTTATCATTTCAGATTTTATCTCGTCTCAGTACATTTGATTAATTTTGCATTTCTGGAGGAAACATAGCAACAGGCAGGATACAGCCTCTGAGTGAGTGAGGCAATGGCGAATTTACTCAGCTGAACAACAGAACACAGGACCCTCACTGCTGCAGCTGTCTCCATTGGAGGGATAAGCAAGCATCTTCCTCCATGCCTCAGGAAGTCTGTATACCTGGGTTATGGCATGAAAAAGACATAAATCTGACCCAAGAAATATTCAAAAATTACGAGAATAGCAAGTTTCACTTCAGCATTACGTTTCTCCTTGCCGGTGAAGATGTTATTTTTAGCTTACATTGTTATACCTTCAAGCCTGGTTAAATCTTGATCACAATCACTTATGTAAGTAGGTGTCCTATGCCCACTGATTCCCAAGAACTGACCATCCCTATCTATCTCAAATATTTTATAATTTAGAATCACTGATATAGAAACAATACATCTTTCAAAATACACTAATCATAAAAGGTTAAGTGATAATTTATCCACCTTAGAATATTCACAAGTAAACTAGCACAAAATGCCAAATTATTTTCTACTCTATTCAGTCTTTACATTTGACTTACAGGTAGAGATTTCTCTTGGTGCCTCACCATTCAATTTCAGCTTCCCAGACATTACTAGAAGCTGTTAAGCTTGAACTCTTGCTCATGCACTTAAACTTTCTGCAGACTCATAACATCCAAACTTTTCTCAGAAGAAATATCATTACATTCTATATCCCATAAGAATTTTTAAAATCAATATGAGTACTATTAAGGCAATGAGAATATCGAGCTTCCCACTATTCATTAACCTTGAACAGATCTAAATTCCTTTAATTGTTTTAAACTTGGAGGAAGATGGAATATAACTCTATAAATATCTGGGAAGACATTTCAACAGGCTTTCATTTATACTCACACAAAGCTACTGATTAATTTTTCAGCAGGGACACAGAGTACATTTAAAAGGCCCAAGGAAAAGTTAATTCTCTCACAACTCCTAAACTGTACTTGAGCAAAAGGAGTCACAGCTCTCCCCTTCCTTTACCTTCTCAAACTAAGCCTGGAGCAAAACACCCTCCTTGCTCAATTGTGGAAGTCCTGCCCTTTATGTATCAGAAGCAGCTCTTACATATCTCCAAACTCCGGGGAAAGCCACCATAGGTAAACCGGCCGAATAATACATAGCTATAAAGCAAACGTGTTGCTTTGCTCCCTCCCTGAGGCTCACTTCCGAAAGTCCAATGAAGTAAATAGCAGATATCAGAGTGAAAGCCAACAAACCTCTTCCCAGACACCCCGCTCTTTCCAGTCGGACATCACCAACTGCCATCCTTGTCTTTGTGCCACAGCAATCCTTGACTAGACACAGCAGTGAGCAGGGCAAAGAAGGTGTTCTGAGATTCAGTCTGTTTTGACTTTCAATTTTTTCAGTAGCAGAGATGATCGACTTTTCTCCGTGGCCAAGACCATTTTCCACCAGGGCTTGATACAAAGTTAGGGCAGCTAAAACTGGAAACAGCGTCTCTTTTGGCATTGGCAAGAAGGATGGCACAAAGCTGTTGGAATAGGAAGTAGAAATTAATTTGATAGAAATCTATTTGCATTCAGTGTTTCTAGGATGAGAAGAAAAATAGTGGGAGCATGTCCTGGAAAACAGGGAGTAACAGCCTCCTTTCCTACTGCTGTTGCTAAGTCTCATGTGTCCCAGGAGTCTGCCCAAAAGAAGAAAATGTAATTAAGGGACAAAAGTGGGGTTTGAATTTCTCTCCTTCAGTATGAAAAAGGCATTTTTTAGAACTGATGATACCCTTCAGAACATTTAAGTTGGTTTGCACTGGTAGCACAGTGAAAAACAAGAAAGACCAGTTTGGGATTACTTGTTAATTATGCAACCCAGATAACTTTGGGCATAACAATTTTTATTTTTATTTTTTTTTGTTGGCTTTATGGTGATTTTTATGTATAAAGCTCTTTATCTTCATGAGGAAATATCACTTGTCACATACCCTATGCATCCTTGTAGCTGGGTGCAGTAACAAAGAGGCACCGAGAAGAAGTATCACTTCTGTAGGAGGAGAGTGCTAACTTGCATTACATGTCCTTGGCCATTTAGCCACTAATTTAGCCAAAGAGTATGTCTGTATTAGAAAGCTGGAGATAAACTGTTTGCCTTCATGTGGTATGAGGCTTATAAATGAAGGGGGAGGATTTGGAGGGTGATGAAAATATTAAAAAATACAGTCTGGGAGAAGGTTTTTCTCCTCAAAACTAAAAGGATAAAATTAAATAAACATAACAGCAAAAATTAACAACTCAAGACAGAAACATGCTCTAACACAATTCAGTTATGTTAGCACAGTTGAAATAAGCTTTGTAGAGGAATTGGTTTTGTATGTTACATTAGCTTTTCCACATATTATTTTAAAAATAAAAACTATTTTTTAAACCAACACTCACTACTCACTACTGGGCTTTTAGCAAGTACTGAAGGCCATGCAAACAATACTATTCACACCAACATTAGACTTCCACTCCTGAGAGCCAAGGGAATTGTGTTTGTTTCACTAGTCATTCATTTTCAAAACAGCATATCTCCTGTCTTCCCTTTTTCTTCAACATCCTGGCAGGATAATGGGTGACAGAAGGTCACAACCACTCCCACTTTGACCATCCTTTCCTCAGCATCACCAGTTTCTTCTTTCCAGCTTACAGTAGAAAGGACATGAGAAGTCTGCAAGCTGTAATTATTCCATCTAGACAACAGCTACTTTTGCTGATCTTCTGGGCAGGGCAACATTGAAAAGAACAGCAAGGAGTCCTGAGGCAGCTCCTGCATACTCTTTATGCTTCAATCACCTAGCAAAGATGTTAATTTTCTGTTCTTTGACAAGATCCTACTCTAATGGAACAATTTTTCAGCACTGAATAACAATATTTAAATACCATAGCTTCAAACTTGGGACAATCTAACAATTCAAAGCAAAATTAGGGATGCAAGTAAATTATCAGCATAGGAAAAAATGTTTTTCTCACAAAAATTCTGCCAGCTGTACATTCAGTCATTTCAGCCTGTTGCAGGAGCAAAGGCCTTTCCTTCTATTCTTGCAACATCAGATCAGCCAATAGAAAGGTTAGGTTTAGCCTGTCCTTTGGAACAGCAGCACTGCTGTGCAAATTTCCATTGATAACAGTTGAAGAAATTCAGGTAAGTCTGTGGGGGTTGTACAGGTGCCATAAAGAGCAAAACACAGTTACAGTAGGATTGTACTACTCTTGATTAAAATAACCCAGGTTGGCATTCAAAACAAGGACTGAATTTAGCCTGCTGGTGGATAAAAAATTTCAGTGTACCTGGTTTTTATGCAGGTTAGACTCTGCTCAGAACTTTTGAAAGCATAAGAGCAGTTAAGGGAGGAACATACCATTAGGGAACCTGTTTCTCTTCACATAGTCTAGGTTGGATTACGTTTAAGCTTTCAAGAAATACATACATTCTTGGCAAAATCAATTCTTAATTTCTTATCTCAAGTTGTACAGGCAATGGTCTAAGTTGGAGGAAAAAGGAAAGAAAAGGTGCAAAGCATTAGTATGGAAGAAACATATTTACTTTAGGCTGTTGGTTGAAGTCCAGCTTGAATCAGTACTTTAACGTAAGATTTAAAGCATGAGTTGTACCTAGCCCAGGTATGGAAGATTTTGGGGTTGATTCTCTGCAAACTGTAGGTCAACCCCAAAGATAAGAGGAAAAAAAACAATGGGAAACTGACAACTATACATGAGATAAAGCAGCTGAGAGAAGATGGAGAGCATTACCAAAGGGGAAGAACTTTTCCCAAAGCATTTCTGAAACAGTCTCTCCAGAAGCAATGGGATGGCTTCATTTTTCCTTCTATTCCTTGTCCCAGGCTTGTTCTCCTAGCTGCATGGAAGACACCAGGGAATAAGCCTGACATTTTTCCACCAGTATAAATCTAACATTTTTTAAACTGTGGTGGGTTCACCCTGTCTAGGTGCCAGGTGCCATCCAAGTCATTTTATTAGTCCCCTCTTCAGCAG
>NW_009953649.1:7054669-7057289 GCF_000747805.2 Chaetura pelagica
CAGCAGGAAAGAAGAGCGAAAAAAAATAGCAAAAAGCTCATGGGCTGAGTAAAAAAGAAGTTTAATTTATCTTATGCTGTTGAAGATTTGATTCCAAGCAGACTGTAGGTGCCAAGCAAAGGCAGATTTGGAAGAAGAATTTGCAATATCTTAATGCACCGCATCTTCCAGGGAAGAAAGTCTTCCCTCTAGGTGACAGCATTACCACTCCAGTGTCACACACCTCTTTATGCTTGATCAAACCCTAGTGATATTTACAGGATGGAAAAGAAATACCTGAGCAGCTCAGGGAAAGCTGCTTCCTGTATGTTAGTAGAAGCCAATTAGATACCGTGGGAACTGTTGTCTGCAAAAACTAACAGCATACCAAAATATGCACTAAAAGAAATAATGTTGCACATGAAGTCACATCATCTCAGCACTCCTGGAGACAGGAGCAACAGAGGAATAAATCATACAAGTACAACAAAGACTCAAGATAACAGAATAAAATACAGATAACCAATGGGATCACAGAATAGGGCATACAAGAGCTGCAAGCTTCCCCTTCAACCTCTGTGGCTCTAATTACTCTGTACATTTCTGGAAAAGCAAGAAATGTTCTCCAAAAAGGAAAGCACTGCATCAGTATGAACTAAAGACTCTGAGCTGCCCTGTTAGTAGAAATAAGGACATTTTTCTATATCTGCCAGCTTTGTTTCGACCTTCACAAATGCCATCTTCCAGAAATCCCTGCTACAAAAAAACAAGTCACCTATTAGAAGTGTCACTTGATCAGCACAAAGTTACTGCCCAACCAAAGACTCTTAAGAAAGTGGCTTTCAGTTTGCAGGTAGGAGATTGTTAGGGTTTTAGTCAGTGCTCCACAAACCAACCATGCCCCTCTCTGGTGCTAGTTTAACTATTAGAAAATGTAGCCCTGCACATATACACAAAAAAATCGTATCATTTTCACATGCAGATTTAGCCTATTTGGAAGCTTCCTATTCCACAGAATAATGAGCACAGCAAGTCTGTAACAACCTGTCCCTGTTATGTGCATATTATAAAGAGTGTCCATTTTTCTTTGTGTCATTTGGAAAAGATCTGCAGCCTCTTGCTCAGACACAAGGGACACAAATCTTGGCAGGAATCTTAACGCGCTCCCTCTGAGCTCACTGCCTCTGTTCTGGCAGTGTGCAATCGCTCTGCAAAGCCCTTTTTTCCCCACTGTTTGTCAGTACACGTGCTCCGGGCTTCCCGCTGCCATCTGGCAGTCAGTGTGAGATCACAGCTCCTCATCCCACGAGGAAGGCACCACAAGACAAGGTCACAGATAAAACAACATCAGAATATACAAACGTTTGCATAGTGGCACCACACACTGCTTGGCTTTCCTGTGACCCATTTTTTACCCTTTTCTTGCTATTCAATTAGTGCTTTTGCTACAGTAGATAAGCATTAAATAATTTTTTCACAGTTATTTACTAATACTACAAAACCATACAGTTTAGGAATTCTTGTAGGTCCTAGTCAGTTCATTTGTATTTAATCTTTGGCAGGTTATTTCAACTATTATCAAAACTGAATTGCATAGAGTATTTTCCTTTATTCAGAAATAATATTGCTGATGTCTCCTTCTTGCTTCTTCAAAGTCTAACAAGACCATTTCTGCTCTGTTTTTTTTCCACTACTTGGAGAAAATTATACCTCTTTTATTGTCTGTGTTACCCCATTTCTTATATATCTCCAACATTTTACAGAGAATCACAAGATCATTGAGCCTAGACAGGATCCCTGGGTATCATTTTGCATAGATAGATGGGAACAATATGTGAGTAGCAACAAAACTGGTAAAATAATCCACAAAGGAGAGATTGAAGTATCCTTAATTTGCACCACTCTGACATAATCACTAGGGGGGAGGAATATCTGTGTCATTTAGGCTGTCTGGAAATGACTAGGTAAAAAAGCAATCAAAACACCAGAAGGCTAGACCAAGCATTTTAAGTTACCAAAGACAAATGCATACACTAATGTGTTTTAGAAAAAAACCCAAAACTTCTCATGCAGCTTCTCCCATACTTCATCATAAATTATCTTTAATCAAAGCTAAATAAAAAAATAAATAAAAAAACCAACCAGGAATACACATTTTTTTTTCTCACTGGTTCCAGATAGCCATTTTGTTGCTCTAAATGTGACCTTCTAATATGCCATAACCCCATATGCTCATGTGCTTGTTACAGAATGGCAGAGAACATTCAAGTCTTTCCTTGCCATGTGCAGTACATTCAGAATTTTTCACAATATCCAAAGCTCTTGCCTAAGAGGTGGGGTTTTTTTTCTCAGTAATTTTCAGTGAAGCTCTGTGCATCTTATGCCATAAACAAAATTGGTCTGTCAACTTTTTATCTGGTGTAATGGAAAATTCAGATGAGAAAGCCAAGCCTCTTTAAACATGTCAAGCAACCTCTCTCCTAAATGTTGAGTAGTCATGGAAGCTATTACTATACTGTATGGCTGAAATATTTTCTTGGTTGAATAGAGTCTTCTTACTAGTTTGTGGTCATATTTAATTCCTCATTCACTGTCCCTCCAGGGATATCAGGCCTCTCATCAAGGTAAACATGTGCAGTTC